>NC_091254.1:59338863-59641590 GCF_042477335.2 Ovis canadensis
AATATAAACCACTGGCCCCAGGCTTCTGAGATTCAACCCCCCTCTTCCTAGAAATGTAAACTCACACTTGAAGGAAGAAATGTCCTCACTACTTATTCAGACATTATTTAAGCTCCATGGCTTGTCTTTTACTAGAAGTCAATTGGTGGCTCAGATGATAAACAATCTGCCTACAATGGAGGAGACGTGGGTTTGATTCCTGGGTCAAGAAGATCCCCTGGAGTAGGAAATGTCAACCCACTCCAGTATTCTTGCCTGAAGAATTCCATGGACAGAGGAGTCTGGCAGGTTACAGTCCATGGGGTCACAAAGAATGGGGCATGATTGAGCAACTAATACATACATAATCATGAGTTCTATAAGGATTAACTAAGCAGAATCACAATTTATTTTATTTCTACATGTATTCCTGCATCCTGGGTTTGAACATAGACATAGGGAGATGTTTGAGGCCAAGTCAAACCCAGTTGAGCACAGCAGATCGACTGTTGTCCACAAATCTCACATTGCCTGCACAAGAAATAACTATTTGTTGTTTGAATGCCTTGAGATCTTGAGGTTGCTTTTTATGCATGATAAAACTATCAAAGCTGAAAGTGTGCCTTTTCAAAATCTTTCCTCGCTCTTCAAAACTCTGATTGTGGTTGAGCTCTGTTGAGGAAAACTAGAGCTAGACAATAGTTAAAGAGTTTAAATGGGACTCAATTGCAAATTGAAGGAAAGTGGGGATTTATGGTCAAAGAAAATGATGTAGAGATTGATAAAAGGAAAATCACTTGCTAGTTTTGGTAAAGAATTGGTAGAAAGACTCTTTGCTAAATTGACCTAAATGGTTCTTGCTAATGATAGACCAGGGTGGTCAGATATCTTCTGTGGGAGTGATGAAGAGAATTTGTCCATATATTAAGGATGATGAGATACTGAAGGTGGGAAATTCTAAGTTAAACCAACTTACAGGAATTTTTGCTAAAACTAGGCAAAACCAAGACTGACACAGAAATTGAAAAACCTAGACCTGTTGGGAAGATGATTCAGAAGAGCTTGATTAAAGTTTAACCAAGGAGAGACTTTGACATTTATTTAGATATTTCCATGATTATAGAGTCCCTTTCCTCTAGTATTGATCTAGAATAATGTGTTTATTGCTTGAAGCAGATTGCATCAAAAGTATCGAAATATCTAAGTGGGATCAGTAAATAAACATTTGACTGTGCATCTAAATTTTGCTGTAGCAAAGACTTAGAAAAGTTGTACATGAAAGGTAGACAGTTTTAATTTTTACTGTTAATAAAATAATTGTTTCTAAAATTATTATATATTTTAATATCCTTGCCTAAGACCTTAAAACAAAGCTTGCCATGTAGGAAGTAAAAAATAACTGATAGGGAGCAGAGAGAAGGGATTTCTCTGCATCTGTTCTGCTTGACAGTCCACTCCCATATGACACATTCACTTCATTTTTCAAACAGGAATGATCTGTTTTCTCTTGAGATACTATTTCCTGGGAATGATCAGTCAAGAAGAGGACAGCTTGAAGTCTGCTTATCTTTTAGTATGAGCAGGTGAATGATGGAAATTCTTAGTTTAAGCTAAAGAGAAATGAACACAATTTAGAAGATTGTTTTGAGACAACAAGAATAAAAGGGAGAAGAAATTAGATAAACTCCTATCTGTCTATAATGAGAAACATTATTAAGCTCAAAAGAAGCAAAAAATTCAGTCAAAAATTGAGTTTCAAATTCTAACTTATTGCCATTTTAATAACAATTTATGTACCTATTCTAAACATTGATTTTATATCTCTAAAAACGGAGGTGATTATTTTTAAGGTTTTTCCTGGAATTATGTGGGACTATACATCTTAAAATGTCTTGAAAAAAGTGCCAAATGATTATTAATCTACTTTCATATAGTTTTCTCCAATTATCACCTTCAAATTTTTCTATTGTGTTACCTAAGCCAACATTAATTTGTTTTAAATTGTGCTATATTGCCTCAAAGCATCTGCTTTTATGTCAACTGGAATAACAATATGTAATGGAGATGGTGTTGGACAGATTTCTACTCCTGATTTTAGAATTTTTCTATTGTATTTCTGAACAATTTACTCAAATTATCTAAACTTTAGTCTTTTAAACAATACAATGTTGAGGTACCATTAAATACTGACATAAAGTAATCAGCTCTAATATGAGTATGGACAAAGTAACAAATTCAAAACTAAAACAAAAACTAAACCTGGAGAAGAAAATTAGATCCAACCAACAGAATTTAGTGAATGGGGGTGGGAGGAAGCAAAGAAACACTGCTATTAAAAAATATAATATAACTTGCTTGACTGATTCTTAATAAAGCATGTTGAATACACAGATAAAAACAATAACTTTTTTAGGTTAAAAGAAGCACTTCAAAAAATGTCAAAATATATGAAATGATATACTTGTAATATTAATAAGTATAAATCTGAGCTAGTATTTGTAAGATCAGTCAAAATATAATTTGGGGATAATTACCACAGGTAACAAAAGTGAATTATCTATACTAATAAAAAAGATTGATTGTGTTTCTTTTAAAATATATCAATCTTGGAACATATTTACACTTAAAATTAATAGATTTATACACACAAATTTAAATACTATAAAATTCAACTGTTTAAAGTGTATCAGTTCAGTTCAGTTCAGTTCAGTCTCTCAGTCATGTCCGACTCTTTGCAACCCCAAGGACTGCACCATGCCAGGCCTCCCTGTTCATTACTGACTCTCGGAGTTTACTCAAACTCATGTCCATTGAATCAGTGATACCATCCAGCTATCTCATACTCTATCATCCCCTTCTCCTGCCTTCAATCTTTCCCGCCATCAGGGTCTTTTCAAATGAGTCAGCTCTTCTCATCAGATGGCCAAAATATTTGAGTTTCAGCTTCAACATCAGTACTTCCAATGAACATTCAGGACTGATTTCCAGTCCAAGGGACTCTCAAGAGTCTTCTCCAACAACACATTTCAAAAGCATCAATTCTTCAGTGCTCAGCTTTCTTTATAGTCCAAATCTCACACCCATACATGACTACTGGAAAAACCATAGCCTTGACTAGATGGACCTTTGTTGGCAAAGTAATGTCTCTGTTTTTTAATATGGTGTCTAGATTGGTCATAACTTTTCTTTCAAGAAGCAAGCATCTTTTTATTTCATGGCTGCAGTCACCATCTGCACTGATTTGGGAGGCCAATAAGATAAATTCTGCTACTGTTTCTCCATCTATTTGTCATAAAGTGAAGGGATTGAATGCCATGATCTTTGTTTTCTGAATGTTGATCTTTAAGCCAACTTTTTCACTCTCCTCTTTCACTTTCAAGAGGATCTTTAGTTCTTCTTCACTTTCTGCCATAAGGGTGGTGTCATCTTCATTTCTGAGGTTATTGATATTTCTCCCAGTAATCTCAATTCCAGCCTGTGCTTCCACCAACCCAGCCTTTCTCATGATGTACATTGCATATAAGTTAAATAAGCAGGGTGACAATATACAGCCTTGACATAATCCTTTTCCTATTTGGAGCCAGTCTGTTGTTCCATGTCGAGTTCTAACTGTTGCTTCCTGACCTGCATATAGGTTTCTCAAGAGGCAGGTCATGTGGTCTGGTATTCCCATCTCTTTATGAATTTTCCACAGTTTCTGGTGATCCCCACAAGCAAAGGCTTTGGTATCCTCAAAGCAGAAATAGATGTTTTTCTGGAACTCTCTTGTTTTTTCAGTGATCCAGCAGATGTTGGCAATATGATCTCAGGTTTATCTTTCCTTGGAAGTACAGAATGGTGCATGCATGCATACGAAGTTGTTTCAGTTATGTTCAACTCTGTGTGACCCCATTGACTGTAGCCTGCTAAGATGCTCTATCCATGGTATTCTCCAGGCAAGAATACTGGAGTGGGTTGCCATGCCTTCTCCAAGGGATCTTCCTGACCAGCCTTCCATAAATCTAACTTTAGAACATTTTCATCAACCTCCCAAAAATGATGGGCCTAATAAATACTATCTAATGGCATTGAAACATGTATAAGATCATATAAGAAACGAATCACCAGTCTAGGTTCGATGCAGGATACAGGATGCTTGGGGCTGGTGCACTGGAATGACCCACAGAGATGGTATGGGGAGGGAGGTAGGAGGGAGATTCAGAATTGGGAACATGTGTAAACCCGTGGCAGATTCATGTTGATGTATGGCAAAACCAATACAGTATTGTAAAGTAAAACAAGCAAAAAAATATATATAATAAAAAAATAAATAAATAAAGTTTATAAAGTAAATCTGACAGAACTAAAATTTCCTCATATGATATTTCTCTCAATTAAACATTGAAGTATAGGACATTTAAAAGATTGATAAATAATATCAATGTAAAAAATTAACTCTAGGAATCAAAAGAAATTCTTTTAAAATAATCATCTAATCTATACTTAAAATCCTAAATGACCTCAAGCCACTGAAATAGAATATTTTATAATAATCTCAGTCTTCTTTTAAAGTAACTCAGACCAATTTTTAGATTCTCCAAAATAAATACAAAACAATAAAAATTCTAGATTATAACATATGTGTGTGCTTTCATGATTTCCTTAAGAGATTACAAAAAGCACTCATTATTGCAGAAGTGGTTGAGAAGCTAGATTAATAAAACTGAGAATTTATCAAAAAGTACTCTTATAGTAAAAAAGCAAATCCAAAGAGTGGCAGAGATATTTGTAATATACTGGCATTATGTTGGCAATATGTTTGTAATATATTTGAATCCAGAGATAAGTACAAGAAAAGACAGACAGCACTAAAACAAAATAAGCAAATGACTTAACAAGGTACTTTACAAAAGAGGATATACACATGGTCAACAAATACATCAAAAATTTATACTTGCTTGTCATCATAGAAATACAGATGAAGACCTCAGTAAGTTTGCTCACTACACAGCAAAAAAAAAAAAAAAAAAAGACTACAGTTTTAAAAATATCAAATATTATCAAAGATTTTGAGAAACTGAATTTCTTGCACACTGCTTATGAGGGAGTAAATAAGAAAAAAAGGAAAAGAAAAACTACTATTAAAAATTGTTTGTCACCATTGATTAAACCTTAAGATATCCACAATCTGTGACCCTCCTTCTTTACTCTAAGGAAAATCTGGTAAATCTTAGCACCAATACAAGTTATTCATAACTATACTATACTTAAAAGTCACTGCATTGAAACCTGACAAATATTCATCAACAGTAGAGTGAATAAATATTGTGAACACTGTTGGAACAATGGTTTGACTCCTGGCTTGGGAAGATCTGCTGCAGAAAAGATAGACTACCCACTCCAGTATTCTCAGGTTTCTCTTCACAAGCCAAGAGAAAGCTGGTGAAAAATCTGCCTGCAATGTGGGAGACCGGAGTTCCATCCCTGGGTTGGGAAGATCTCCTAGAGGAGGGCATGGCAACCGACTCTAGTATTCTGGCCTTGAGAATGTCATGGACTATATAGTCCATGGAGTTCAGAGACGGACATGACCGAGAGACTTTCACTTTCTAAGTAAGTTTCCAAATGTCTCCAAATAAGAAAAGCTAATCTCCTGGAAATCAAACAGGTCATAAGTGGGGAAGATTGTGGAACCATTTACTGAGTTTGTATGAGGAAGCTTCTGGAATGCCCATGCTACTTCCCTGGATCATGGTGAATTTGCACATGTATGTTTGCTTTAAGACCACTTGTATATTTCTATTTTCATGATTTGTTATTTCCTTATGTACTTTTGACTTCAACAAAAACTTTATTTTAAAAATAAAACTTAGAAAATTTCCAAGGGTTCGTTTACCCCTATCAAAGCATGCAATTCACAGGAAATAGATTCTCATCAAGAGTTCCTGAAGTAATTTAATAGTTTAATATAGGGTACATTCCTACTCTTGTATATGACTTCAGTATCAATTCTGGCTGTGAAGAACTCCATTCAGAAATGCCACATAAGATCTGGATTGCAGTGTTATTTCAGGCAGGAATAATTAACAAAAGCAGTAAGAAACCTCTAGCTAGTTTAAGGTTTAAAGAGATGTGCATAAACTTCTAGGATCCTCTTCACTTTAATACATATTTCACTGTAAGACAGGTATGACTCATTATGTTTTCCCTGGATGATAGGAGAGTCTTTTTGTGGTGTTACTTCTTTAAGTAAGTATCTGGAAATATTTGAGTAAAAAAAAAAAATGCTCTATTAATCCACATTACTTTTCAATTTAGCTTGAGAAAGAGGGACAGAATCCTTTCAGACCTAAATAAATAAAAATCCACTTTATGTTTTCAAGGTGACACTTTAGTTATTTTCTCCTTTTCAGAATGAAAAAGTAATATTTATAATTTTAATGCAGAATAACTTCCAATTGCATTTTGCTTGAGTAAGATACTATGTTGACTCATTGGAAAAGACTCTGACGCTGGGAGGGATTGGGGGCAGGAGGAGAAGGGGATGACAGAGGATGAGATGGCTGAATGGCATCACGGACTCGATGGATGTGACTCTGAGTGAACTCCGGGAGATGGTGATGGACAAGGAGGCCTGGCGTGCTGCGATTCATGGGGTCGCAAAGAGTCGGACACGACTGAGCGACTGAATTAAACTGAGCTGAAGATACTATGTGGCAAACCATTTTGTCAAGAACTATCAGTCGCTCAGTTGTGTCTTTGCGACCCCATGAATTGCAGCACCCCAGGCCTCCCTGTCCATCACCAACTCCCGGAATTCACTCAAACTCACGTCCGTCGAGTAGTTGATGCCATCCAGCCATCTCATCCTCTGTCTTCCCCTTCTCCTGCTGCTTCCAATCCCTCCCAGCATCAGAGTTCTTTCCAAAGAGTCAACTCTTCGCATGAGGTGGCCAAAGTACTGGAGCTTCAGCTTTAGCATCATTCCTTCCAAAGAAATCCCAGGGCTGATCTCCTTCAGAATGGACTGGTTGGATCTCCATGCAGTCCAAGGGACTCTCAAGAGTCTTCTCCAACATCACAGTTCAAAAGCATCAATTCTTTGATGCTCAGCTTTCTTCACAGTCCAACTCTCACATCCATACATGACCACTGGAAAAACCATAGCCTTGACTAGAGGGACCTTAGTCCGCAAAGTAATATCTCTGCTTTTGAATAGGCTATCTAGGTTGGTCATAACTTTTCTTCCAAGGAGTAAGTGTCTTTTAATTTCATGGCTGCAGTCAACATCTGCAGTAATTTTGGAGCCCCAAAAATAAAGTCTGACACTGTTTCCACTCTTTCCCCATCTATTTGCCATGAAGTGATGGGACCAGATGCCATGATCTTCGTTTTCTGAATGTTGAGCTTTAAGCCAACTTTTTCACTCTCCTCTTTCACTTTCATCAAGAGGCTTTTTAGCTCGTCTTCACTTTCTGCCATAAGAGTGGTGTCATCTGCATATCTGAGGTTATTGATATTTCTCCTGGCAGTCTTGATTCCAGCTTGTGCTTCCTCCAGCCCAGCATTTCTCATGATGTACTCTTCATATAAGTTAAATAAGCAGGGTGACAATATACAGCCTTGACATACTCATTTTCCTATTTGGAACCAGTCTGTTGTTCCATGTCCAGTTCTTACTGTTGCTTTCTGACCTGCATATAGGTTTCTCAAGAGGCAGGACAGGTATGAGTTAAAACAAAAAGTACTTGACATCACTAGGGAGCCACTGAATGTAGACAGAATCTAGAGATATTTACGATTTAACAAGGGAAAAGTACTGAGTGAATTTCCTATCTTAATAGCATCTAGCCTAAACACTGGCCACAGTCTAAAGTCTGTACCATACCACATGGTTACAGTTTTTGTTAAAATATATATATATATATATATATATATATATATACATATACATATATATATATATATAGTAGTATTTGTATCCTGAAGAACAAGAGGAAAAAATTCAGATCAAACACAGCCTCTGCAAATTGGAAGAACAAGGAGTTCAAAAAGGAGATAGCCATAGCAAATGGGTCTAAAATTATATATATATATATATATATATATATATATATATATATATAAATTCTGTCCAAATCCAGAAAACCTGACTGGACTCTGTAAAATGAATGTGTGGCTTCAAGCAACCCATCTATGAATCAAAGAACTGAATTGAGATTTGATCTACTACTCAACATCTACTGGTTGCTTGAATCCTACCCATCTGAGCACTTTCGGAAACAAGAGAGAAGAAACAGGAAAGGGGGAGAGAGAGAGAGAGGAAGAGAGAGAGAGAGAAAGAGAAGGGAGAAAGGAAGGAAGGGGAAGGAGAAAGGGATGAAGGAAAGACTTTTTGAAGTAGTATCAGCAGAAATTAGGATTGCCAAATATACCCTCACAATATCCATGATATAATACAAAATTAATCAATATCTAAAGAATGGAAACAAGTGACAAATTCTTAAGAAGAGTGATCTGTGGAGACTGAGCTTGTGATGAGTCAGTTATTGGAATTAGTGGATCAGTTACTATAATATACTCAAAGGAAAAAAATAAAATAGTACATAAATGAAAAGATTAAGAAATACAGAGAAATAGGAAATGAAAATGGAAATTCTGGAGGGTAAACTCCAATTTCTGTTATAAAATCATTCACTGGATAAGCTAGACAACAGAATGGTGATTATAGCGGAGGAAATAATCAATAAAAATGTAGCTATATTAAAAAATATGATAACTATAAAGAACCTCAGTAACTTATGCAAACTGTTATAGATACATGTACACATATCAGTTCAGTTCTGTCACTCAGTCATGTCCATCTCTTTGTGACCCATGGACTGCAGCATGGCTTCCCTTTCCACCACCAACTCCTGGAGTTACTCATATATACTCAGAGATGGATAGCTGATGGAGAGATACTGGTGAAAAATAACTTTTAAAATATAAAAGAGAATTTTCCAATATGATGAAGACATAATTTACATTTTTTGATGCTCAGTGAGTCCTAAGCAGGATAAAAACAAAGAAAACCACGCTTATGCATGTCATGGTTAAACTACAGAAACTCAAAAGTTAAGAAAAATTAACCAGAGTAAGATTCATTTATGCAAGAGAATGGTATTATGAATACTTAAATACTGTTGACTTCTGCTCAGAAATGTGGAGGACATAAAACAGTGAAAGAACTTTAAGTGCTGAAAGGAATTAAAGTTGTTAATCCAGATTTTTTTTTCCGAAAAATAATCTTTAAAGAATAAATACAAAATAAAAACATTTCAGGTAAAAAAAGGTAATGAGAATTCACTAAACAAAATACTTCAAGTTCTCTAGGTTGACAGTATAAAATAGGAGGAAATGATAAATATTGGTGAAAGATATAAAATTCTAATCCTCAACTATTTTGAATAAGGACTACATTTTTGTGTGTGGGTGATCAGTTGTGTCTGATTCTTTGTGACCCCATGAACTATAGCCTGCCAGGTTTCTCTGCCCATGGAGTTTTCCAGGCAAGAATACTGGAGGGATTAGCCATTCCCTTCTGCAGGGGATCTTCCTGACCCAGGGATAGAACATGGGTCTCCCTCATTGCAGGCAGATTCCTAACCTTCTAAGCCACCTGGGAACTCTTTTGTAGTAATTTGCAAATACAATGGAAATTTAGTAGCTGATTAGTCATTCAGCTGGTTGTTGTTTAGAATTTAACATAAATTAAAGATATAACTTCATGTCTCCCACTGGTAGGAAAGGTTACTTTAATGATAGAAACTGTTGTAATTTATCTGTGTGTCTCCCAGTATGTTGCACAGTTTTTGGTACATACCTACATTTAATAAATGTTTGCTAAAATTTTGACATTTTACAGTCTCATAATATGTTAATACAAATTCTCTTATTTTGTTATTACAATAATCAAGGCCAGTCATTATTTCTTCCCATGCTTCAGAGATGAATAATTGGAGACATACACAAAGTAACATGCCCAAGCTCACTCTAGGTAAAGTACTTGTAATGTTTCTACCTATCTGTTATACACATTTAAGAGAATACATATTCTAGATGTTTTCAGATCTAAAATCAGTGCACAGCTCAATTAACAGCCGTGAATTATTATTATTATTTACACCAAGATGATTTTTTTTGTTTGAAAAAAAAAAACATTTATTCAATAGTTAATGGCTTAACATAATATATGATTTTTTTTTTAACTGATAAACTATCAATGTTTTTCCATGTCCAGTTCTAACTGTTGTTTCTTGATCTGGATCCAGATTTCTCAAGAGGCAGGTCAGGTGGTCTGGTATTCCCATCTCTTTCAGATTTCTCCACAGTTTATTGCGATCCACACAGTCAAAGGCTTTGGCAGAGTCAATAAAGTAGAAATAGATGTGTTTCTGGAACTCTCTTGCTCTTTTGATAATCCAGCGGATGTTGGCAATTTGATCTCTGGTTCCACTGCCTTTTCTAAAACCAGCTTGAACATCAGGAAGTTCACAGTTCACGAATTGCTGAACCTGGCTTGGAGAATTTTGAGCATTACTTTACTAGCATGTGTGATGAGTGCAATTGTGTGGTAGTTGGAGTGTTCTTTGGCATTGCCTTTCTTTGGGATTGGAATGAAAACTGACCTTTTCCAGTCCTGTGACCATTGCTGAGTTTTCCAAATTTGCTGGCATATTGAGTGCAGCACTGTCATAGCATCATCTTTCAGGATTTAAAATAGCTGAACTGGAATTCCATCACCTCCACTAGCTTTGTTTTTAGTGATGCTTCCTAAGGCCCACTTGACTTCACATTCCAGGATGTCTGGCTCTATGTGAGTGATCACACCATTGTGATTATCTGGGTCATGAAGATCTTTTTTGTACATTTCTGTGCATTCTTGCCACCTCTTCTTAATATCTTCTGCTCCTGTTAGACTGGTTCCAAATAGGAAAAAAGAGTATGTCAAGGCTGTATATTGTCACCATGCTTATTTAACTTATATGCAGAGTACATCATGAAAAATGCTGGGCTGGAAGAAGCACAAGCTGGAATCAAGATTGCTAGGAGAAATATCAATAAACTCAGATATGCAGATGACACCACTCTTATGGCAGAAAGTGAAGAAGAAATAAAGAGCCTCTTGATGAAAGTGAAAGAGGAGAATGAAAAAGATGGCTTAAAGCTCAACATTCAGAAAACGAAGATCATGGCATCTGGTCCCATCACTTCATTGGAAATAGAGGGGGAAGCAGTGGCTGACTTTATTTTTCTGGGCTCCAAAATCACTTCATATGATGATTGCAGCCATGAAATTAAAAGATGCTTACTCCTTGGAAGAAAAGTTATGACCAATCTAGATAGCATATTAAAAAGCAGAGACATTACTTTGACAACAATGGTCCGTCCAGTCAAGGCTATGTTTTTTCCAGTGGTCATGTATGGATGTGAGAGTTGGATTGTGAAGAGAGCTGAGCGCCAAAGAATTGATGCTTTTTAACTGTGGTGTTGGAGAAGACTCTTGAGAGTCCCTTGGACTGCAAGGAGATCCAACCAGTCCATCCTAAAGGAGATCAGTCCTGGGTATTCATTGGAAGTCCTGATGTTGAAGCTGAAACTCCAGTACTCTTGCCACTTGATGTGGAGAGCTGACTCTTTGGAAAAGACCCAGATTCTGGGATTGATTGTGGGCAAGAGAAGAAGGGGATGACAGAGGATGAGATGGTTGGATGGCATCACCGACCTGATGGACATGTGTTTGGGTGGACTCTGGGAGCTTGTGATAGACAGGGAGGCCTGGTATGCTGTGGTTCATGGGGTGGAAAAGAGTCAGACAAGACTGAGCGACTGAGCTGAACTGAACTATCAGTGATTTCATGGTAGTAACTATGTATCATAGTTAACAAATTTTGACCACTTTAATTTGTTTTGCTTATCCCAAATACATGGAAATGGCCCTTCCACTTTGTATTCTCTTTCTTTTCTTTATGTTGTTCTCCTAATATATTTAAACATGTCCTAAATGTGATTAAAACACTTTTGATGATGCTTTTCTTCAAATATTAATATAGATACATTATTAACAGGGAAGGAAATATCTGTTTTTCATATTTGTAGTCTCACATAAAAATTAAATCTGTTAAAGGGATTCTTGGTAAGATGCACAGTTCTTTACATTGACAAACACAGTGTCACTCTGTCTTTGCTCAGTTTTAGGTAGTTGGTGGTGGTAGTGGTTTAGTTGCTAAGTCACAGACAACTCTTGCAACCCATGGATTGTAGCCCACCAGGCACGTCTGTCAATGGGATTTCCTAGGCAAGAATACTTGAGAGGATTGCCACTTCCTTTTCCAACAGACCTTCCTGACCCTGCATTGCAGGCAGTGAGTTACTGAAAGTCATTCAGTTGTGTCCAACTCTATGGGACTCCATGGACTGTTTAGTCCATGGAATTCTCCAGGCTGGAATACTGGAGTGGGTAGCCTTTTGCTTCTCCAGGGAATCTTCCCAACCCAGGAATCAGACCCAGGTCTCATGCATTGCAGGCAGATTCTTTGCCAGCTGAGTCACAAGGGATTCTTTATTAACTGAGCCACCTTGGGGCTCTTTTTATTCTCTCACTCTAAAATTTGTCTCAAGAACCTAGGAAATGTAAAACATATAGGAAAATTAAAAGAAAAGATCAGTTTCTTTCTTGTAGCATATGGATAACTGGCTTTTTATTATCCATTGATATACTTAATACTCTATAGCACTGATTAAAAAGAAGTTGTTTTAACTAAGGTATAATTGCTTTACAGTTTTCTATTTGTTTCTGCTGTATAACAAAGTGAATCAGCTATATTCCAACTAAAATAAAATGCAGAAGCAAGAAAAAAGCAGTTATTAATAAGATAAGAATTCAAAATATTTTGTAATTGCTCACATGCTAATTGATACCTGAAGTAACTTTTTTACACCATCTGATATTCATCAACATTCATTTACATATTCCAGAAACTATCCCAAGGAGATGATTACTATCAACTTGGATGTCAAATTTCATGATCATGAAACAATTCCAACTCTAGAAATTTCCATAGAAATATGCAGAGCATTTTTATTTTCAATGATTTGTGATTGATAGTTTATAACTATTTTGTGTAATCCTATTTAATCTGATATAAAATGTTAGTGTGTCTTTCTCTGCAGTGAATATGTTTGTTCATCAAGGAGGCAGCAATGCGATGGTTGTAACCTCAGGAGATAAATGACTTTGTTATCATGTGGGTTGCCTTGCTTATCAAAATGAAAACCAGACAGACAGATGATGTATTAAAGATGAGCCCACGGGCATAGATTAGTCTGATTGTCCATTCTCTCAGACATCTTTTTAAAGCATTTGTAAAGATTTTTAAAGAGGAGGAGAAAACTGTAGCATCTTATGCACACCAAAAAACAGCTACACAAATTCAGCTACTTATGTTGATAACAGCAACTTTTTAAGAAATAGAGGCAAAACTACTCTAATATTTAATTATACTCCCAATAATATCCTATTATAGATGTGAGAGAAAGTACAAAAAAATGTAAATTGATGTATCTTTCCTCTGAATCCCCAAAAGGCATGCTGTTAGTGTTATTTTGCAGTGAGAAAAGAGCATTTTATATGTAGAATAACGTTTAAAAATAATAGCTAAATATCAGCTGTGACAATCTACATTATCATTTTGGAAAAAAAGCTGACTTCATGCAGCTACCATAAATACATGCTTTAAAAATAAATTGTATGCAGATTTCCAGAAATAGCCTTACCTGTGAAATTATAGCGTGCATGTTTTTGTGCTAATAAACAAATTTGCCTTTGACATATATGCAATCTGTATTTATTATGTATTTTTTAGCTTTATGACCGAAAAAGTATGCATCTTTTTTATAACCAACAGAAAATAATTTGAGAGAGTTATAGAGTGTATCTGGCAGTTAAAAATAAGAACTCTCTTTTTTTTTCATATTTCATATCAGTTTATTTTGACAGCTGTAGTAACAGAGTCAAAGGTTTGATCACAGCTGTGTGGGTTGCATCCATCGTTTCTGCCTCCCAGTGGATTTAGTGTCATTTCAATCTAAAAAGTACCCCCAGACAAATGCAGTAATAAAGTGGTGATATAATTTTCAGCCTTTTCTTCTATCAAGATGAACCTGAAATAGTTGAAAAGTGAGAAAATAGAAATTATAATGAAAGGAAATGAAAGTAAGCATCTTCTACCTGCTAGAAATCAGTAGCCCATCTCCCCTACAGTTGTGACAACCAAAAATACATTTACACATTGCCAAACATTCCCTGGTGAAAAAAATTGCCCTTAGTTGTGAATCACAAAGGCAAATATATTCCTCCTAGATGGTGACTGCAGCCATGAAATTAAAAGACGCTTACTCCTTGGAAGAAAAGTTTTACCAACCTAGATAGCATATTCAAAAGCAGAGACATTATTTTGCCGACTAAGGTCTGTCTAGTCAAGGCTATGGTTTTTCCTGTGGTCATGCATGGATGTGAGAGTTGGACTGTGAAGAAGTCTGAGCACAGAAGAACTGATGCTTTTGAGCTGTGGTGTTGGAGAAGACTCTTGAGAGTCCCTTGGACTGCAAGGAGATCCAAACAGTCCGTTCTGAAGGAGATTAGCCTTGGGATTTCTTTGGAAGGAATGGTGCTAAAGCTGAAACTCCAGTACTTTGGCTACCTCATAAGAAGAGTTGACTCATTGGAAAAGATTCTGATGCTGGGAGGGACTAGGGGCGGGAGGAGAAAGGGATGACAGAGGATGAGATGGCTGGATAGCATCACTGACTTGATGGCCATGAATCTGAGTGAACTCCAGGAGTTGGTGATGGACAGGGAGGCCTGGGGAGCTGCGATTCATGGGGTCGCAAAGAGAGAGACACGACTGAGTTACTGAACTGAAATGAACTGATATAAATCCACATACACAACATGCGTCCACATAACATTCCCTCTTATTTCCATGAACCCTTAGACACCCACATACATACATATCAACACCTTCTGTGTTTATATCCACATAGTCATGCACACAATGGCACATGGCAACACTTGCACATCCATGTATACACACCTCACTTCACAAGTATGGCCCTATATATATATACGCACACATCCCTATGTACATGATACACATTATAAACTTATACAGTAGTATATAATACAATTTTAAGACATGTATAAATACATGTTTCTTACCTTGAAAAAACTATTGCTATAAACAAAGTCTTGATTTTTTTGTTTTCTCTTATGACCTGGGCATCCAGTTTTTTAAACAACAAAAGTAAATCTTAATATATATTCACAGAATAAACTAACCATTTGTTTGTCTGATGTTGTAAAGAGAAATATTACATAGGAACCTGGAATGTTAGGGCCATGTATCAAGGCAAATTGGAAGTGGTCATACAAGAGGTGGCAAGAGTGAACATCAACATTTTAGGAATCAGCAAACTAAAATGGACTGGAATGGGTGAATTTAACACAGATGACCATTATATCTACTACTGTGGGCAATAATCCCTTAGAAGAAATGGGTTAACCATCATAGTCAAAAAAAGAGTCTGAAATGCAGTACTTGGGTGCAATCTCAAAAACGACAGACTGATCTCTGCTCATTTCCAAGGTAAACCATTCAATTGCATGGTAATCCAAGTCTATACCCTGACCAGTAATGCTGAAGAAGCTGAAGTTGAATAGTTCTGTGAAGACCTACCACACCTTTTAGAACAAACACCCAAAAAAGATGTCCTTTTCATTATAGGGAATTGGAATGAAAAAGTAGTAAGTCAAGAAACATCTGGAGTAACAGGCACATTTGGCTTTGGAGTACAGAATGAAGCAGGGCAAATGCTAATAGTGTAATGCCAAGAGAATGCACTGGTCATAGCAAACACCCTCTTCCAGCAACATACACATGGACATCACCAGATGGTCAACACTGAAATCTGATTGATTATATTCTTTGCAGCCAAAGATGGAGAAGCTCTATACAGTTAGCAAAAACAAGATCAAGAGCTGACTGTGGCTAAGATCATTAACTCTTTATTGCCAAATTCAGACTTATATTGAAGAAAATAGGGAAAACCACTAGACCATTCATATGAGCTAAATCAAATCCCTAATGATTATACAGTAGAAGTGATAAGTAGATGTAAGGGAATAGATCTGGTAGAGTTCCTGATGAACTATGGATGAAGTTAGTGACATTGTACAGGAGACAGGGATCAAGACCATCTCTAAGAAAAAGAAAACCAAAAAAGCAAAACGGCTGTCTGAAGCTGCCTTATAAATAACTGAAAACAAGAGAAGCAAAAAGCAAAGAGAAAAAGGAAAGATATTCCCATTTGAATGCAGAGTTCCAAAGAATAGCAAGGAGAGATAAGAAAGCCTTCCTCAGCGATGAAGGCAAAGAAATAAAGGAAAACAATAGAATGGGAAAGATCAGAGGTCTATTCAAGAAAATTGAAGACACCAAGGGAAGCAGAAGACATTGAGAAGAGGTACCAAGAATACACAGAAGAACTGTACAAAAAAGATCTTCATGACCCAGATAATCACGATGGTGTGATCACTCACATAGAGCCAGACATCCTGGAATGTGAAGTCAAGTGGGCCTTAGGAAGCATCACTACAAACAAATCTAGTGGAAGTGATGGAATTCCAGTTGAGCTACTTCAAATTTTAAAAGATGATGCTATGAAAGTGCTACACTCAAAACACCAGCAAATTTGGAAAACTCAGCAGTGGCCACTGGACTGGAAAGGTCAGTTTTCATTCCAATCCCAAAGAAAGGCAATGCCAAAGAATGCTCAAGCTACTACAAAATTGCACTCATCTCACACGTTAGTAAAGTAAATGCTCAAAATTCTCTAAGACAAGCTTCAACAGTATATGAAGCGTGAACTACCAGATGTTCAAGCTAGTTTTAGAAAAGGCAGAGGAATCAGAGATCAAATTGCAAACATCCACTGGATCATTGAAAAACAAGAGAGTTCCAGAAAAACATCTATTTCTGATTTATTGACTATGTCAAAGCCTTTGACTGTGTGGATCACAATAAACTGTGGAAAATTCTGAAAGAGATGGGAATACCAGACCACCTGACCTGCCTCTTGAGAAATCTGTATTCAGGTCAGGAAGCAATAGTTGAACACACTGGTTCCAGACAGGAAAGAGTATCTCAAGTCTCTATATTGTCACCCTGCTTATTTAACTTATATGAAGAGTACATCATGAGAAATGCTGGGCTGGATGAAGCACAAGCTGGAATCAAGATTGCTGGGAGAAATATCAATAACCTCAGATATTCAGTTGACACCACCCTTAAGACAGAAACCACAGAAGAATGAAAGAGCCTCTTGATGAAAGTGAAAGAGGAGAGTGAAAATGTTGCTTAAAGCTCAAGATTCAGGAAACTAAGACCATGACATCAGTTCACATCTCTTCATGGCAAATGGATGGGAAAACTGTGGAAGCAGTGGCAAACTTTATTTTTGGGGGGTTCCAAAATCACTGCAGATGGTGACTGCAGTCATGAAATTAAAAGATACTTGCTCCTTGATACGAAAGTTATGACCAACCTAGACAGAATATTTAATAGCAGAGACATTACTTAGCTAACAAAGGTCAGTCTAGTCAAGTCTATGATTTTTCCAGTAGCCATGTATGGATGTGAGAGTTGTACAGTAAAGAAAGCTAGTGCCAAAGAATTGATGCTTTTGAACTGTGGTCTTGGAAAAGACTCTTGAGAGTGCCTTGGACAGCAAGGAGATCCAACCAGTCCATCCTAAGGGAGATCAATCCTGAATGTTCATTGGAAGGACTAATGTTGAGGTTGAAACTCCAATACTTTGGCCACCTGATCAGAAGAGCTGACTCGTTAGAAAAGACCCTGATGCTGAGAAAGATTGAAGGCGGGGGAAGAAGAGCATGATAGATGATGAGATGGTTGGATGGCATCACCAATTGAATGGACATCGAGTTTGGGTAAACTCCAGGAGTTGGTGATGGAAAGGGAGGCCTGGCTTGTTGCAGTCAATCTGGTCACAAAGATTCAGACATGACTGAGCAACTGAACTGAACTTGCCTTATGTTGATAGAACCTAGATCATACTTTTATATTCCTAATCTTTTATTACTAAAGGCACACAGAGCCTTTTACAGTCTTAACTCAAACATGTCTTCTAAGTTATTCTATTTTTCTTCAAATGAATACTGTACAAGGATGTTGACTGAAGCAACAAGTGTGAAAATGATATATCAAAATACACCATTATCAATTTGAATTTGAGTAGGCATAAAAGATACGTGGTGTCCTTTTTGAAAGAAACTGCATATGTAGTTCAATATTTATTTTATTATGAATAGAAAAAAATCACAAAAATGTGTGTTCTTAAAGAAATATTATTGAAGTTAGATTTGCTAGTATAATAGAATTTTAAAATAGAGTCCATTCACATGCTTTTCCTCAGGCTTAGGAATTATTGAACAACTTTTTAATCCATTGAAGACATGCTCTCCACTTGCATTCTCCACTTTGTCAATTATAGGAACCAAAAATAAAATTAGATAGAAAAGGAGCCCTGAATATTTTTTAAGATTTGATTTTTATGTTGAAATCAGTTAATTTGGTCATTTAAAATTATTTCTTCCATTCAGTGAGCTCAGTGTTGCCTTGGTCAAAATGTAATACAAGCTACAAGTTTATGTCCTCAGAGACTTCACGATTTATTGGTACCATGACATAATATGTGACTCAGATATAAGAAATATGCTGACTAGTTACAAACACCATCATAAAATAACAATAAATAAGGCTGTATATTGTATAGTTAGACTGAATATTGTGTCATACTGGTATATTTCAAAAAAAAGAAGTATATTCTGTGAAGGAAATAAAATGCTATGGCTATGTACAAGATGTGATATATGATTAAATATTATAAATTTAAATTTTCTTCTCTGTCTTGAATTAGAACATGAGTATACATATTCCAAATAAGATTGGTGTTTGTAATATCATTTCTTTATTACATTACTGCACTACTGATTTAAATGTCAGAATTCAGACTAATCAATGATCTTAATAAGACTCTTTGACAAAAGAATCAAACATTGTTTATGTACAAACAAATAGGCTCAATCATCAAATTGTTAGTTAACAATTTGCTTCTTTTTGGGAGAATATGTATTATATTACTTCTGAAGCTTATTTTTTAATATCTTTAGTACTTATATTTTGTTCACTCAACAGTATTCTTGCCTGGAGAATCTCATGGACAGAGGAGCCTGGTGGGCTACAGTCCACGGGGTCACAAAGAGTTGGACACGACTGAGCGACTTCACACACACACACACACACAAAAGTATATACCATGTTGGCATACTATAAATAGAATTTCAATAAGTAATTGTTTTTCATTGTATAACTGTATGGTAATGACTGTTCTAACAGTATATTTAAAGATTTTACATTAAAATTTTGCTAACAGTATATTTAAAGATTTTCTAACAGTATGTTTAAAGATTTTATACTAAACTATTCCTGACTGTTTTCAGGTGGTATTTTTGCTTATTATGCATAAAGACAATCAAAGTATAAATGTTCAAATGAAAAAAAATAGACAATGCAAATTTATGGAGAGATATATCATGTTCTTGGATTGAAAGTATCAATATGGTAAAAATGATTATACTAACCAAAGCAATCTACAGATTCAAGGGAATCCCTATCAAATTATCAAAGGCATTTTTCACAGAACTAGGACAAAAACCTCTGCAATTTGCATAGAAACACAAAAGACCCCAAACAATTAAAGCAATCTTAAGAAAGAAAAAAGGGAAGCTGGAGAAATCAACCTTCTTGACTTCAGACTATACTACGAAGCTATAGTTAACAAGAGAGTATGGTACTGGCACAAAAAATAAAACAGAAATATAGACCAATGGAATAAGATAAAAAGCCCAGAGATAAGCCCATGCACCTTTGGGCACTTCACTTTGACAAAGGAGGCAAAAATATACAATGGAGAAGAGACAACCTCTTCAATAAATGGTGCTAGAAAAACTGGACAGCTACATGTGAAAGAATGAAAGTGAAAGAATGAAAGTAGAACACTTCCTAACAATATACATAAAAATAAATTCAAATGGGATTAAAGACTTAAATATAAGGTCAGAAATAATAAACTCTTACAGGAAAACATAAGTAGTACGTTCCTTGACATAAATCACAGTAAAATCCTCTATGATCCACATCTTAGAATAATGGAAATAAAAACAAAAATAAGCAAGTAGGATCTAATTAAACTTAAAAGCTCTTGCACAGCAAAGGAAATTATGAGAAAAGGGAAAAGATAACCCTCTAAATGGGAGAAAACAATAGAACCTGAAACTACTGCCAAAAATTAATCTCCAAAATATACAAGCTGCTCATGCAGATCAATACCAGAAAAATAAATAACCAAAAAGGGACAGAAGACCTAAACAGATATTTCTCCAAAGAAGACATACAGATGGTTAATAAACACAAAAGATGCTCAATATCACTCATTATTACAGAAATGCAATCAAAACTACAATGAGGTATCACCTCATACAGATCAGAATGACCATTATCAAAAAGTCAATAAAAAGCAAACAATAAACTCTGGAGAGGGTGTGGAGAAAGCGAATTCTCTTGGATTGTTGGTGGGAATATAAATTGTTACAGTCACTATAGAAAACAATATGATTTCTTAAAAAAGAAAGGAAAAACAAAACAAAAACTAGGTGAAAAACTACCATATGACCCAGTGATCATACCACCAGTCATATGCCCTGAGGAAACCATAATTGAAAAAGATACGTGTATCCCAATGTTCATAGCAGCAATATTTACAGCAGCTAGTACATGGAAGCAACCTAGATGTCCATTGACAGATGAATGCATAAACAAGCTAATATATATATATATATATACATATACATATACATATATATATATATATATATATATATATATACACAAAAAATAGAATACTACTCAACCAAAAAATGGAGCATATTTGAGTCAGTTCTAACGTGGTGGATGAACCTAGAACCTATTATACAGAGTGAAGTAGGTTAGAAAGAGAAAAACAAATATCATATATTAACACATATATATGAATCTAGAAAGATGGCACTGATGAATCTATTTTCAGAGCAACAATAGAAACACAAACATAGAGAACATGCTTGTAGACACAGTAGGGGCAGGAGCAAGAGAGATGAATTGAGAGAGTAGCATTACACATATTCATTTCCGTATATAAAATAGATAGTGGGAATTTGCTATATGACATACGGAGCTCAAACTTGGGGCTCTGTGACAACCTAGAGGGATGGGCTGGGTGGGAGGTGGGAGGAAGGTTCAAGAGGGAGGGAACACATGCATACCTGTGACTGATTCATGTTGATGTATGGCAGAAACCAACACAACATAGGAAAGCAATTATCCTCCAATTAAAAATAAATGTAGAAAATGAAATGAAAAGGAAAACATAGGGAAAATACCAGTAGTAATGCTTACTTTTAATATTTAAATAGCATTTCGTTTTTCTAGTACTTTTTATTATGACTCTTAGAGATGTTTCTAAGGGATTCCCTGATACCTCAGTGAGTAAAGAATCTGCCTGCAGTACAGGAGACCTCGGTTCAATCCCTGGATTGGGAAGATTCCCTGGAGAAGGAAATGTCAACCCACTCCAGTATTCTTGCCTGGAAAATCCCATGGGCAGAAGAACCTGGCAGGCTACATTTCATGGGGTTGCAAGAGTCAGACACAACTTAGCGACTAAATCATCAAAAGAGATGTTTAAGTCTAGTAAATCTAGACTGGTACAAAAGTACTTGTGGTTTCAGACTGTGAAATTTAAATAATTATAACTACACTCAAGCATATCTTTAATAATCAAAATAGGAGCCATTACAATTAATATCCATCTGAACAGGTATATACCCATCTGAAAGCAGAGTTCCAAAGAAGAGCAAGGAGAGATAAGATAGCCTTCGTATGTGAACAATGCAAAGCAACAGAGAAAAACAATAGAGTGGGAAAGAGTAGAGATCTCTTCAATAAAACTGGAGCTACCAAGGGAACATCTTATGTAAAGATGGACAGCATACAGGACAAAAACAGTAGGAACCTAACACAAGTAGAAGATATCAAGAAGAGGTGGCAAGAACATAGAGAACTGTACAGAAAAGGCCTTAAGACCCAAACAACCACTATGGTGTGATCACTAACTTAGAGACAGACATCCTTGGCTCTATGTGAAATCAAGTGGGCCTTCCAAAGCATTACTACAAACAAAGCCAGTGGAGATAATTAAATTCCAGCTGAGCTATTTTAAATCCTAAAGAATGATGCTTTTTAAGTGTTGCATTCAATAAGCCAGAAAATCTGGAAAACTCAGCTGTGGCCACAGGCCTGGAAAATGTCAGTTTTCATTCCAATCTCAAAGAAGGGTGATGCCAAAGAATGTTCAAACTACCTCACAACTGCATGCATTTCACAGGCTAGCAAGTTTATGCTCAAAATCCTACAATGCAGGCTTCAACAGTAGGTGAATCTGAGAATTTCTAGAGGTAAAACCTGGATTTAGAAAAGGCAGAGGAACCAGACATCAAATTGCCAACATCCACTGGATCATAGAAAAAAGTTAGAGAGTTCCAGAAAAACATCTACTTCTGCTTTATTGACTATATTAGAGCCTTTTTGTGGATCAAAATAAACTGTGGAAAACCATTAGCGATGAGAATGCCAAACAACCTTATCTGTCTCCTGAGAAACCTGTATGCTAGATAAGAAGCAACATTTAGTACCAGAATTGGAATAATGGATGGGTTCAAAATTGGGAAAGGGGTACGGTACGTCAAGGCTGTATACTGTCACTCTGCTTATTTAAATTATGTGCATAGTACATCAAAACAAAATGCCAGGCTGGACGGAACACAAGCTAGAATCAATGTTGCCAGAAGAATTATTAATAACCTTAGATATTCACATGACAGCAATTTAATGACAGAAAGCAAAGAGGAGATGCTTGATCAAGGTGAAAGAGGAGAGTGAAAAATCTGCCTTAAAACTCAGTGTTCAAAAAACTAAGATCAGTCACATCACTTCATGGAAAGAGATGAGGGGAAACTGGAAACAGTGAGAGCCTTTATTTTCATTGGCTCCCAAATCACTGCAGATGGTGACTCCAGCCATGAAATTGAAACATGCTTGCTCCTTGGACAGAAAGAAATGACAAACCTAGACAGCATATAAAAAAGCAGAGACATCACTTTGCAACAAAGGTCCTCCTTAGTTCAGTTCAGTTCAGTCACTCTGTCATATCCAAATCTTTGCAACCTCATGGACTGCAGCACACCAGGCCTCCCTGTCCATCAGCAACTCCCAGAGTTTACTCAAACTCATATCCATTGAGTCAGTGATGCCATGCAACCATCTCATCCTCTGTCGTCCTCTTCTCCTCCCACCTTCAATCTTCCCCAGCATCAGGGTCTTTTTAAATGAGTCACTCCTTTGCATCTTCTGGCCAGAGTACTACTGGAGTTTCAGCTTCAGCATCAGTCCTTCCAATGAATATTCAAGACTGATTTCCTTTAAGATGGACTAGTTGGATCTCCTTGCTGTCCAAGGGACTCTCAAGAGTCTTCTAAAACACCACAGTTCAAAAGCATCAATTCTTCAGCACTCAGCTTTCTTTATAGTCCAACTCTCACATCCATACATGACTACTGGAAAAACAATCTACTCAACCTATGCTTCTTCCAGTAGTCATGTATGGATGTGAGAGTTGGAACATAAACAAAACTGAACTTCAAAGTATTGATACTTTTGAACTGTGATGCTGGAGAATCTCAAGAGTCTATTGGACAGCAAGGAATCAAACAAGTCCATCCTAAAGGTATTCAGTCTTGAATATTCATTGGAAGGACTAATGCTGAAGCTTAAGGTCTAATATTTTGGCCACCTGATGTTAATAACTGACTCGTTGGAAAAGATCCTGATGCTGGGAAAGATTAAAGACAAGAGGAGAAGGGGATGGCAGAGGATGAAGTTGGATAGATGGCATCACCGAATCAATGGATATGAGTTTGAGTGCACACCAGGAGATAGTGAAGGACAGGGAAAGCTGGAGTGCTGCACTCCATGGGGTTGCAAAGAATTGGACATGACTATGTGACTGAACAACAGCTATCAATATACTTTTGCCAATGAGAAATATGTTTGCT
Organism: Ovis canadensis; assembly: GCF_042477335.2. NCBI lineage: Eukaryota > Metazoa > Chordata > Mammalia > Artiodactyla > Bovidae > Ovis > Ovis canadensis. The sequence continues at coordinate 59,363,153 of NC_091254.1, forward strand.
TATTCCTGTAGTGTAAGTCTTTGCTGCTGGATTCAACAAATTCCTAGAAAGCATTTTCTGCCTCTTTTTTTTTTTTTTTTCTTTTCCTGTGTCCCTTTAATTTAAAAAAAATTACTGGGCATACACACCGAGGAAACCAGAATTGAAAGAGACACATGTACCCCAATGTTCATCGCAGCACTGTTTCTAATAGCCAGGACATGGAAACAACCTAGATGTCCATCAGCAGATGAATGGATAAGAAAGCTGTGGTACATATACACAATGGAGTATTACTCAGCCATTAAAAAGAATTCATTTGAATCAGTTCTGTTGAGATGGATGAAACTGGAGCCGATTATACAGAGTGAAGTAAGCCAGAAAGAAAAACACCAATACAGTATACTAACACATATATATGGAATTTAGGAAGATGGCAATGACGACCCTGTATGCAAGACAGGGAAAGAGACACAGATGTGTATAACGGACTTTTGGACTCAGAGGGAGAGGGAGAGGGTGGGATGATTTGGGAGAATGCCATTCTAACATGTATACTATCATGTGAATTGAATCGCCAGTCTATGTCTGACGCAGGATGCAGCATGCTTGGGGCTGGTGCATGGGGATGACCCAGAAAGATGTTATGGGGAGGGAGGTGGGAGTGGGGTTCATGTTTGGGAATGCATGTAAGAATTAAAGATTTTAAAATTAAACAAAAAAAAAGGAAAACCTAATGAATGGAAAAAAATAAAATAAAATTAAAAAAATAAAAAAAAATAAAAAAATTTCTTATTTATACTGAAGAATAATTGCTTTACAGAATTTTGTTGTTTTCTGTCAAACCTCAACTTTTTGGTTGTGGAAGCATTTTCACTGCAAAAAGTTGTGGAGGTACTTGAAGAAGTGGTAATCAGTTGCCAAAGGTCAGGTGAATATGGTAGATGAGGCAAAATTTTAAAAAAATAGTCAATTTTTGAATAAAAATTCATTCAATTTTTGAAGTATTGGTTTGCGAGTTGTGGTTGGGGACTGTTTTAGAGAAGAATTTGGCTCAATCTGTTGAGCAATGCCAGCTGCAGGCGTTGCATTTTGGGTGCATCTCATTAATATCCTTAGTATACTTCTCAGATGTAGTGGTTCGCTGGGATTCAGAAAGCTGTAATATATCAGAACAGCAGTAGACCACCAAACAGTTACCATGACCTTTTTATTCGGTTCAATTTTGTCTTTCGAACGTGATTTGGAGCTTCTTCTCTGTATAACCACTGAGCTTGTTGTCACGGTTCTCATATGAAATCCACTTCTCATCACGTATCACCATCTGATACAGAAACAGTTCATTGTTGCTGTGTAGAATAAAAGAAAACACTTCAAAATGATGATTTTGTTTGTTTTGCAGTCAGCTCATGAGGTACCCGCTTATCAAGCTTTTTCACCTGTCCAATTAGATTCAAATGCCAAATGACCATAGAATGGTTGACACTAAGTTCTTCAGCAAATTCTCGTGTAGCTGATAAGAGGATCAGCTTTGATGATGCTCTCAGTTGGTCATTCTCAACTTCTGATGACCAGCCACTAAACTCCTCATTTCAAGTCTCTTATCTCCTTTGCACAACTTCTTGAACTACCTCTGCACTGTACATTTGTTAGCAATTCCTGGACCAAATGTGCTGTTTGTGTTGTGAGTTGTTGCTGCTGCTTTATGACACATTTTGTACTAAAAAAAAAAAAAAAATCACTCATTAGCAAAGCAACATAAAGTGAGAAATGCCTATCAAAATGATGTATAACATAACCACATTTTACAATGTATTACAATATCAAATGGCAAAGTTCAATAATGCAAAACTGCATTTACTTTTGCACCAAGCAAAGAGTAGAGTTGGAAACATTTTTTTTACTATGCGTTACTCTGTATGGTAGACGAAATAATGACTCCCTCTATGTCAATATACTAATATCTAGAAGCTGTCATTATGTTACCTTAAATGGCAAAGAGACTTTGAAGATGTGATTGAGTTCGAAATCTTGAAACCAGTAGTTATTCTGGATGATAATAGGTGATCCAGATGTAGTCACAAGTATTATTGTAAGATAGAAAGCAATGTAAACACAGAATCAAACAGATCTGAAGATTCTATGCCACTGGCTTATAAGATGAAGAAATGTGGTGTGCGTCAGCCATGGAATAAAAAGAATCAATTCAGTTCAATTCAGTTCCATAGCTTCAGTCATGTACAACTCTTTGCCAGCCCATGGACTGCAGCAAAACAGGCTTCCCTGTCCATCACCCACTCCCAGAGCTTGTTCAAACTCATGTTCATCGAGTGGATGATGCCTTCCAACCATCTCATCTTCTGTCGTCCCTTTCTCCTCCTGCCTTCAATCTTTCCCAGCATCAGGGTCTTTTCGAATAAGTCAGTTCTTTGCATCAGGTGGCCAAAATATTGGAGTTTCAGCTTCAACAACAGTGTTTCTAATGAATATTCAGACTGATTTAATTTAAGACTAATGGTTTGATCTCCTTGTGGTCCAAGGGACTTTCAAGAGTCTTCTCCAACACCACAGTTCAAAAGCATTAATTTGTTTGCACGTAGCTTTCTTTATAGCCCAACTCTCACATCCATGCATGACTACTGGAAAAACCATAGCTTTGACTAGATAGATGGTTGTTAGCATAGTAATGTTTCTGCTTTCTAATATGCTGTTTAGGTTGGTCATAATTTTTCTTCCAAGGAGCAAGCATATTTTAATTTCATGGCTGTAGTCAACATCTCAGTGATTTTGGAGCCCCCAAAATCAAGTTTGTCACTCTTTCCAATGTTTCCACCTCTATTTGCAATGAAGTGATGGGACCAAATGCTATGATCTTAGTTTTTTGAATGTTGAGATTTAAGCCAACTTTTTCGCTCTCCTCTTTCATTTCCATCAAGAGGCTCTTTAGTTCTTCTTTGTTTTATGCCATAAGTGTGGTGTCATCTACATATAAGAGGTTATTGATATTATTCCTGGCAATCTTGATTCCAGCTTGTGCTTCATCCATCCCAGCATTTACCATGATGTACACTGAATATAAGTTAAATAAACAGGGTGACAATATACTGTCTTATGTACTTTTTTCCTGATTTGGAGCCAGTCTATCTTTCCAGGTCCAGTTCTAACTGTAGCTTCTTGACCTGCATCCAGATTTCTCAAGGCACAGGTCAGGTGGTCTGGTATTCCCATATCTCTGAATTTTCCAATTTGCTGTGGTCTACACAATGAAATGCTTTGGCATAATCAATAAAACAGAAGTAGATGCTTTACTAGAATTTTTTTTGTTTTTTCTGTGACCCAAAGAAAAATTTGGCAATTTGAACTCTGATTCTTCTGCCTTTTCTAAATACAGCTTGCACACCTGGAAGTTCACAGTTCATGTACTGGGGAAGCCTGGCTTGGAGATTTTTTAGCATTACTTTGCTAGAGTGTGAGATGACTGCAATGGTGCAATGATTTGAGCATTCTTTGACATTGCCTTTCTTTGGGATTGGAATAAAAACTGACCTCTTCCAGTCCTGTGGCCACTGTTGAGTTTTCCAAGTTTGCTGGCATATTGAGTGCAGTAGTTTAACAGCATTATCTTTTAGGATTTGAAATAGCTTAACTGGAATTTCACCACCTCCACTAGCTTTGTTCATAGTGATGCTTCCTAAGGCCTACTTGACTTCATATTACAGGATGTATGGCTCTAGGTGAGTAATCACACCAATGTGGTTATCTGGGTCATGAGATCTTCTGTGTATTCTTGCCACCTCTTTTTAACACCTTTTGCTTTTTTTAGTTCCATAACATTTCTGTCATTTATTGTGCCCATCTTTGCATGAAATGTTCCCTTGGTATCTCTAATATTTTTGAAGAGATCTATAGTCTTTCCTTTTCTATTGTTTTCCTCTATTTCATTTCATTGATAACAAAGGAATGCTTTCTTATCTCTTCCTGCTATCCTTTGAAAGTCTGCATTCAAACGTGTATATCGTTCCTTTTTCTCCTTTCCTTTCACTTCTCTTCTCTTCTCTTCTCTTCTCAGCTATTTGTAAGCCCTCCTCAAACAACCATTTTACCTTTGTGCATTACTTTTTCATGGAGATGATCTTGATCACTGCCTGTAAAATATCAGGAACCTCTGCCCAAAGTTCTTCAGGCACTCTGTCTATCAGATCTAATCCCTTGAATCATTTCTCTCTTCCACTATATAATCGTAAGGGATTTGATTTAAGTCATACCTGAACATTCGAGTGGTTTTCCCTACTTCCTTCAACTTAAGTCTGAATTTTGCAATAAGGCAGTCATAATCCAAGTAACAGTCAGCTCCAAGTCTTGTTTGTGCTGACTATAAAGCTTCACCATCTTTGGCGGTAAAGAATATAATCAATCTGATTTCGGTATTGACCATCTGGTTACGTCCTTGTGCGGAGTCTTCTCTTGTATGGTTGGAAGAGAGTGTTTGTTATGACCAGTGCATTCTCTTGGCAAAACTCTGTTAGCCTTTGCCCTGCTTCATTTTGTACTCCAGGGCAAAATTTGCCTGTTACTCCAGGTATCTCTTGACTTCCTACTTTTGGATTCCATTTCCCAATAATGAAAAGGACAACTTTTTTGGTGTTAGTTCTAGAAGGTGTTGTAGCTCTTTATAGAACCATTCAACTTTAGTTTTTTCAGCATTATTGGTTGGGGCATAGACTTGGATTGCCATGCATTTGAATGGTTTACCTTGGAAATGAGCAGAGCTCAGTCTTTTTTGAGATTGCACCCAAGTACTGCATTTCAGACTCTTTTGTTGACTATGATGGCTACTCCATTCCTTCTAAGGGATTCCTGCCCACAGTAGTAGATATAATGGTCATCTGAATTAAATTTGCCCATTCCAGTACATTTTCATTCACTGATTTCTAAAACTCTGATTTTCATTCTTGCCATCTCCTGTTTGACCAATTCCAACTTACCTTGATTTATGGACCTAACATTCCAGGTTCCTATGTAATATTGTTCTTTACAGCATCGAATTTAACTTCCATCAGCATTCACATCAACAATTGGGCCTTGTTTTTTCTTTGGCAATATCTTTTAATTCTTTCTTGAATTATTTCTCCATTCTTCCCCAGTAGCATATTGGGCACATACCAACCTGGTGGCTCAGATGATAAAGTGTCTGTCTACAATGTAGGAGCACAAGGTGGCTCAGAGGTTAAAGCATCTGCCTGGAATGCAGGAGATCTGGGAATGCAGGAGACCCGGGTTCGATCCCTGGGTTGGGAAGATACCCTGGAGAAGGAAATGGCAACCACTCTAATACTCTTGCCTGGAGAACCCCATGGAGGGAGGAGCCTGGTAGGCTACAGTCCATGGGGTCGCAAAGAGTCAGACATGACTGAGCAACTTCACTCACTCACTCACTCTACGATGCAGGAGACCTGGGTTCGATCCCTGGGTGGGGAAGATCTACTGAAGAAGGAAATGGCAACCCACCCCAGTATTCTTGCCTGGAAAATCCCATGGACAGAGAAGCCTGGTAGGCTACATTCCATGGGGTCGAAAAGAGTCGGACATGACTGAGCGACTTCACTTTCACGTTCACCAACCTGGGGAGTTCATCATTCAGTGTACTATCTTTTTGCCTTTTTGTATGGTTCATTGGGTTCTCAAGGCAAGAATAGTGAAGTGGTTTGCCATTCCCTTTTCCATTGGACCACACTCTGTCAGAACTTGATTTCATTATCTGAACATTTTGTTAGATAAAAGGAATAGAGCTCTACATATTGTATCATATCCCTTATATGAATCTGAAAAGTAATAATAAAAGCTTGCTTATTTACAAAACAGAAACAGATTCACATACATAATTCTACTTCTGGCGGACCTAATTCACTCATCCTGAAAATCTATAGGGTCATCCATGTTGCTGCAAATGATATTATTTCATTCTTTTTAGTCACTGAGTAATACTCTATTATCTATATGTACCATACTTTCTGTGTCTATTCCTATGTTGATGGACATTTAGTTTGTTTCCATGTCTGGACTATTGAAAACAGTACGATAATGAACTTTTGGGTGTATGTATTTTTTTGGACAGTGTTTTCTCTGGATATATTCTCAAGGGTGGGACTGCAGGGTCATATAGTAGCTCTATTTTTAGTATTTTAAGGAACCTCCATGCGGTTCTCCTTAGTGGCGGTACCAATTTATTTTCTGACCAATAGTGTAGGAGGGTTCCCTTCTCTCCACATTCTCTTCAGCATGTATTGTTTGTAGATTTTTTTGATGATGGCCATTCTGACTGGTATGAGGTGAAGCCTCATTGCAGTCTTGATTTGCATTTTTCTAATAATAAGTGATGTTGAGCATTTTTTCATGTGCTTTTAGACAATATATGTTCCATATAATTAGTGAAAGTCGGTGTCTTTCTTTTTTTCTTGCTTATATAAAAGTGCAAGTAATCAGTGTCAGATTTTTTATAAAATTTAGTAATTTAAAGTTGATCCATAAAATATAGTCTTAACGATAGCTGTTGCCTTCAGAGAGATGAGAAAGGGTTTTTAAAATTCACTTATTTTTTTAGAATAAATATATTTTCAAATTCAGAAAATACATACATGAATAAATCTTTCTCCCTGAAACTCAAATCACATAAAATTAGCTTAGACTCAGCTAATATATTTAGTGTCAAATACATTATTGCATTAGGTAGTTAATTAGACAGAGAAGGGATTCATAATGAAATCAAGTGATTGACTTTCCCTTAATAGTTTAAGAACAAAAGCAAGAGCCCATTCTTTAATTAAAAAGGTTTTTCTTTACACACAATTCTTTTGTGTGTGTGTGTGTGATACTCCTGCTTGTTAGTGATTCTCTCTACATCCAGTTTCTGTTTTGACAGGTATATATCTAAAGCCTGTAGCATAGATTTATACTAGCCTGTCAATTTGAAACACTGCACTTCTATTTCCATGGTCATCACCTTTTAAAACTTAATGAGTTTCCAGTTTTATTAGCCTCACTTCTTTCTTAGGTCATGCGAATCTGTTGAACTCTAGACTGTTGTTGAATATATATGCAGTGCTGCAATTTTTAGCTGATAAAACACTTGGGATTGTTATATATCCTACATTATTTTATGAGGAAAATAAGTTTCAGTTGATAGATTATATGAAGATTTTGGTTTATTATGTGTATATCTACATATCTGTTGCTTAGTATTCACATATATTTATATGCACACCTGTTTTTTTTTTCTTATTTTCTAAATTATTTGAGTATACCTATGTGTTCAATTTCGTTTTATTTTCTGAAAATAACACAGTCCCATTTTGGAGCTTCCATGGTAGTTCAATGGTAACGAATCCCCCTGCAGTTCAGGAGACACAGGAGAAGCAGGTTCAATCCCTCGGTCAGGAAGAACCCCTTGAGGAGGGCATGGCAATCCATTCCAGTATTCTTGCCTGGATAATCCCATGGACAGAGGAGCCTGGAAGTTTACAATTCACGGGGTTGCAAAGAGTCAGATACGACTTAAGTGACTGAGCACAGACTCACACATATGTATAAATATATATTTCCATATATATATATATTTATATATACATAAATAATATCCTGTGGTTCTTTGTAGATGAATTTCTTTGATGAAACTAATAGATAGAGAAGTCATCAAAATTTTCTAGATTAACTTCTATTGATAACTATTATCTCTAAAATAATGTAAGTTAATCTTGAAAGCTAAATAATCAATTACTAATGATTTTCAACATGTATGGTATAAATCAATATGTGATTTTTTTTTAGCTGGTCAATAGTGGAATTAAGGAATCATATGGTAGTTCTATTTTTAATTTTTTGAAGAAACTTCATACTGTCGTCCATATTGACTGCATAATTATGTCCCCGCCAACAGTGCACAAGGGTCCTCTTTTCTCCAAATACTCACCCACATGTGTTTTTTCTGTCTTCTTGATAACAGCCATTGTAACAGATGTGAGGTGGTATTTCATTGTGCTTTTGATTCATATATTGCTAATAAGTAGAAATGTGAGCACCTTTTCATGCACTTATTGATCATTTATATGTCTTCTTTGGACATGACCTTTTTTATTCTTAATTTTATGTGTGTTTATTAGCACTTTATCAATAATTCTTTGGGTAAGAACTATGGTTTTATAGGCATTGCACCAAATATTTTCATGGGAGAATAAAAATAATATAATAATTTAAATATCCATTTAATCAAGAATTTCACATTTTGTAAGTTTTGGTAACAAAATTAAATTTCATTATTTACAGAGTTCAAAGGAAAAATTAAAATATAATGTCCAAAAATATCTTCTCACTCATTTGCCTACCATTAGTCAGTTATCAATAACTCAATCTTGAATATGTTGTGTGTCAAAAATATTCTAAAGGGACCCATAGTGTGTCATCCTCTACCCTTAACTAATGGTGGAACCTGGACTTGCTTCTCCACAATAGAATACAGCAAAGGTGATGAGATGATTGATTCCATTCCATTTTATTACACTCTGCCCTAGCAGATTTTCCTTTTAGTATTGAAAAGAAAGTCAGCCATATTAGGAAATGCTGTTGGTGAGGACCACATGACATGAGGGAAGTATTCAACCCACAGTCAGAATATAAGACCACTGGATTTACAACCACAGGGAAATGGATTCTGCAAAACAATTTGAATAAACGTGGAAGAGGATTATTCTCTGGTTTACTCTTCCGGTGAGATCATACTCCAGTCAACACTTTGATGGCAGACTTGTGAGACCCTAAGCAGAGAACTCAGATAGGCCATGCCCAGACTCCTGACCTGTGAAAATTCACTTAATAAATGCAAGTTTTTTAAAGTCATTATTTATGTGATAATGTGTTATGTAAAAGCAAACAAATATGCTTGGCCTAGTAGTTTTATTACTGTAATCATTCTGTAGTCACAATTTAAATCATTCTACCCTAGTAAATTTGCCTCTTGCATCTCTAGACAATTCCTTCTGGTTTGGCATCACCTACAATTCTCTAATTATATTAGATTGTACCAACGATTGCTTCTAGTCACTCTTCTCTATTGCTAAACATCTTCAAAATTTCACTTCCTTCTTTGTCCATTTGGATTCCATGGCTAATCTTTATAATCATACATTTCCCTCAATTCCCTTAAGCCATTCTCACTTCATCATATAGGTCCATTAAAACTCCAATTTTGAATGAATTGCTTACAAGTGAAATCTTCTTATAATATTTTCTAATTTTTAGAAATCAGTTCCATCCGTACAGTAGAACTGATCAAAAAAAAAAAGTTTGTGATAATTTTTCACTGCAGACTTTCATATTGCATACCCAAATCCATAAGCAAGACCAGTGAATTTTGAAATATACCTAGAGGAAAGAAAAATTGCTCTAGATGTCTGCAGTTCTAAATCTTAGTATATGTCTGCTACAATATGACTTTCCTCATAAAGTACACCTGGAGAAAAAGTAGACACCCAATCTAGTCCTCTCTCATCCCATAGGACTCAGAGGAAGTAAGGGGTTCTCACTGTTTCAGATGAAACTATAGATTTAGAGGGCTAACAGTAAGAGTTAAGATTAAAACATGCCACAAAACTGATACACTAAATTTTGCTCACTTTCGTTAGATAGGAAGAAAAAGTTATTATGACAATGGGACAGCAATCCCCACTCTCCCGCTGGCAAGCAATGTATCTCTGGCTAATGAGGAGCCATGTGCAGAAGTAGTTGAAAGCTGGAGGCAACAGAGATGAGAGCAAATGAGCCCCGAGTTTCTGAGTTGTGGCAGAAACCATCTGGTACACAGCAGAGGAGACAGGGCTGTCTCTGAAGCAAAAAGCCAAAAGATAAAAACCTCCCTGATAATTCCCTACAGGCTAGATTCCCCTGCATTCCTAATAGGTCTGCACTCCCCTTGGGAGGAGTGTTAGACTTCTTTGTGTTCCTGTAGAAGAAAACACATAGGTGCCTGAAAATACACATGTGTATGTGTGCACAAACACACACAAATTATATGGTTTATAAAAGTCACTTTATTGTGACTTTGTCAGTGTCAAATCAATGTACTGATAGTGGGAAATGTGTAATTGGCATTCATGCTTTTTACCTGTTTGTTCTTTTAGTTCTCATAAACTATCAAAGGAGATTCTCCCATTTAGAGACTGCTGCATATTGAGAATGATTCTTGTTTTTTTCCTATGGGGTCCAACAAAAACAATATAGAATCCCAAGAGGTGAAAGGAAAATCACAATCCTGATTAAGGAATTAAAGTCAGCAGAAGTAATGAAAGATGGACTATCTACAGCAGCCTTGCATGGCCAGGGGAAAGGGTTACAAGATCTGGAGTCTTCTATAGAGTGGAAATAGCATCAGTGTTAGCTCCTGTAGCCCCAGCTCTTCCAGACAAAGTGATGACACGTGTGGTGCATGCGTGCATGCTAAGTTGCTTTAGTCATGTCCAACTCTTTGCAGCTCTATGGACTGAAGCCTGCCAGACTCTTCTGTCCATAGGATTCTCCAGAAATCCATCACAAGGACTGAAGATGCATGATATGCTGTTGAGATATTACCAACATTTTTTTTTCCTATTCTACTCACACTTAAGAAACAGTACTGTATCTGTCATATTCATTTGAAAAGGCCCCCAGAGAACATCTGCAATGCTCCCCTATGGATATTTAAACTTCTCTGGGATTGGTCACTACTGAGGGTTCATGATATGGCACAAAAGCCTGTACTCTCTGAATCCAAAGATTTTACCACATAGACTAGCTCCAGTTGGTGGCCAAGTTGGAAACCTCAGTCTCCATATAAATGTAGTATTATCATATCTCAAATAAAAGCGGAGCTCAATAAACCCCGACACAAATCAGGTTCCTACTCACCAAGCACAGGTTTTTGAACATTTGAAAATTCCTCTGTTACATCATTGGCCTTCTGGCACCAAAAGGAGGATAATCACCATATAAATTCTTTAAGTATTCCAGACAATGCATGCCTCACATAGACATTTTACTTGAACCTTCATTTGGATTAACCAGAAATCAGGGGTTTTAGCTTGGGGCCAGAGTTACTCACCTATGGGGGAAGTTGAACTCAGTTGTGAGTCTCTGTACTTTTAAGATCCCACAAAATTATCACCCCCTTAGATATGCACCTCTAATTACAGCCTCTGGCAATAGAAGGCCAACTCCACCCAGAGGCATCCTGAGGGGTTCCATGCATTGCACACACAGCCACCAGGCAAATCCCTTTTGTAAAGCAGTTACTAGCCCACTCCTGATCTTTCCATAAAGCTGAATGTTTGACCCATGAACAGCCTGTGGCTCTCTGGTCTGGTATCACTATTTTGAGATGGGTTAACTCTGACTAAAGGCTAACAATATATGAAGGATCCAGCCAAGCTCACTTTTCAAAAGAAAATTCAAGAGTATAAATGGCCCTAGTGCCATTTTAATTTTGTATTATGGGATGGCAGCTATCCCTTTGAAGGAAATCTTATGTCACATTTTACCACCTGAAGAAGAGGCACTGGTTCTATGTAAGCCTTGATTGACACAGGTTTTCCTAAATATCTGCCCCAAATTCACTGTTAATTTTGCAAGTTAAAACTAGATAGTGGCTATCGTGATTCCACTGTTGTTCAACCTGGATGTCAACCATGTCAGACAAATATCTGGCATGATTGTTCTGGTCACTTGTCAGAAATAAAGGGAATTCTCTTAACCATGATCACTGTTGCCACTGATGAACTCTATTACATTTTTACTGACCTAGATTATTTCCAATGTCTAGTCTGCCACATTAAATACTATGGACTAGCAAATTAAAGATATCTTGTTTGAGGGTCGCAAACTTAAATAATATTGTTGAGGCTACTGATTGCAGAGTCTGGATCACTCATATAGATGCCCATGATAAAGGCCCCTCCTCTGAGGACACTAACTGAAATCAGGCTGCTTATCAATTCAGCACTGATCATGTCATGGCATGACACCTAGGTGCTCATTGGACTAAATGTGACAGTGCAAGGCACCCAGTAAAGGACTACAAGTTATTATACAGAAGCCACCACTGCATGCAATCATGACTGCTGTCGAAGTTTGCCCTGTTTGCCTCTATGAAGAAAACCACATTATATGAGGTGTAGCTCCTCTCTTCCCTGGCGAATTGGCTACATCAGACTTTGGCCTCCTTCCAGGGACTACTAATAGTGCCTCACCACTTTTGACATCTGCCAGGAGCCAGCACAGGAGATCCCACCCATGGCAAAGGTCATGAGGAAGAGACCTGACAGACAAAGGCAAATCAGGACTCGAGGGACCCCTGCACCTGCTTGAGCATCTACCCCCAAACCAGAATCTGTCTGTCTTACTATTTCATGCCTCTCACCAACTCCTCCAACATTAACGGGGGGCTATCCCTGACCACCTTTCTCTAAAGAAAATCAACTTAGAGCTTTAGTTAATAAGTCTCCTGGACATAATAGAGTGTTCCAATCCAAATCCCCCTGATGGCTTTCTAGCCTGCCTGACAGGTTTGTTCAGACTCCTGCAGCTAAGCATGTGATTGTTTACAGCCTCCCAACCGTGAGAGGCATGGGAAGCCTAAAACATTCCAAAAATATAGGGCTTTTGGGGAGTTAAAAAATTGTTAGAATAGCACTGGTGGAGGGTTTCATTGTTGAGCCAATATTGCTGCTAAAGTTTCCATATCCCTTACCCATTGTGTCCCTGATAATTTATTATTAATATAGCTGGTATGTGGGGAAAATAGCTAGTAGCCTTTGATTTTACCACATTAGACCTTGAGTTAATAAATTCTTTCCATGCTATAGCCCACTACACCCTTACCCTATAGGAATGCAACCTTATCTAGTGCTTTCAGAGAGTGGCACCTGACTTTAGAAAAATCACCTTTGGAGAAAACAAGTTTTCTGGTTGACTAATCATTATCAGAAAGGGTCATAAACCATTAGCAGGCCTCCTAGCCAGAAGATTATGTAAATCAACCAAGACCTTTGTATACTGGAAAAAATGCAGAAAGAACACCTTGTCTCAATAAGTGTCAGGACTGCTGACCCTGCGTGACTCTGCATCTTCCATTATTTTCTATGTACAGCTTAAGGTATATAAGGTCCTTTGGAAAATAAAGTTGTGGGCCTTGCTCACTGAAGCTTGGTCTCCCCGTGTCATTCTTTCCTTCCTCCTCTTTCTTTTCAGGCTGACTCCCTGGAGCGCAGGGGCCCTCTGAGTTCACTTCTCTGCCTGGGCTTCTAAGACTCACTTGAGAAGGTGCCCAAGGTGGGGCACCTTCAGCAATTCCGGAGGGCACCTGTGGCCTATGTGAACAGTGCAAGTCCCATGCTGGGGCTTTATTGGCTTTCTGTGTAAACCAAGTAATATCAGCCTTTTTCTCTCCTCTATTTTCTTAACTGCAACATTCATTCTTTCTTTCTCTCATTATCTCTTTATCTCTCTCTCGCCAACGCCGTCACTCTGAGGATAACCCTGGATCCAAACGGGGCTGGACCCCGGTAGACATCTTTTTGAATTATGCTATTGCATTTCTTTCTTGTTGTGCATAATAAATTATCACAAATAAAATGTATACCCAATGATCAGTCCTGAGTTCTGCAAGTTGTAAGTCTAGCTTTAATGTGGGTGAATTCTCTACTCAGAGTATTCCCAGCCAAGATGTTGGACAAGATGGGTTGTGGAAGAAAATTCACTTCCAATCATATTTTTGATACATTCCTATCTAGAGGTTAAAAGACTGAAGTCCCTATTTCCTGGCTGTCTGTCAGTATGAGACTGCTCTCAGTTCCTAGAACCTACCCATATTTCATGTCAAATGACCCCTTCCAATTTCGAGCCAGTCATGGCATTTGGAATCCATCTCATGCTTTAAATCTGTGACTTCCTATTTTGCCACCCAGAGGAGAAGACTCTGAGTTTAATGGGATCATGTGATTAATTTGAAAATATTCCTATTTTGAGCTGAATTGTAGAGAATGTAACATTATGTTATGAAGTGAAACCCTGTTTAAACTACTAGGAATTACACAGAAGAGGGCAGGACAGTGTAGGAAATCTTGAAAGTTATTTTAGAATTCTGCCTAGCACAACTGTTACTACCCCAGTCCAATCATTTTGCTCTTAAAACAACATCATAGTGGTGTCCTGAAATTAATTTGGGTTTTGTATTCATCTTTTTAGACCATCTACAGTCTGACAATGAGATTATTTTATTGAAAACAATAGAGAGCTTTGGACTGGTAATAAGGATATTTGATGGATATTCCACATTCCCTCTTATCTTTAAACATCTGGTATTTTTCATTTGAAATGACCATTAAAAATAATCAAATTTACAGAGACGGAAAATAAAATAACAATTGCCACGGAAATGGGAGGATGGGTTGAACACGGCATTATGTTTAATGGATACAGAGCTTTAGTCAGAGATAAGAAAAAGTTCTGGATATGAATAATGATGACAGCTGCATAACAATGGATTGATAACATTAGTGAATGCACTTATGTCATTAAAATGAATTGGACATTTAAAATTATTAAAATGGTAAATTTTTTTTATATGTACCATAGCTTTCTTTTTTTTTGAATTTTTATTTTTACTTTATTTTACTTTACAATACTGTATTGGTTTTGCCATACATTTACATGAATCCACCATGGGTGTACATGCGTTCCCAAACACGAACCCCCCTCCCACCTCCCTCCCCATAAGATCTCTCTGGGTCATCACCGTGCACCAGCCCCAAGAATGCTGTATCCTTTATCGGACATAGACTGATGATTCAATTCTTCCATGATAGTATACATGTTTCAATGCCATTCTCCAAAATCATCCCACCCTCTCCCTCTCCCACAGTCCAAAAGTCCATTATACACAACTGTGTGTTTTTTGCTGTCTTGCATACAGGGTCGTCATTGTCATCTTTCTAAATTCCATATATATGTGTTAGTATACTGTATTGGTGTTTTTCTTTCTGGCTTACTTCACTCTGTATAATCGGCTCCAGTTTCATCCATCTCATCAGAACTGATTCAGATGAATTCTTTTTAATGGCTGAGTAATACTCCATTGTGTATATGTACCACAGCTTGCTTATCCATTCATCTGCTGATGGACATCTAGGTTGTTTCCATGTCCTGGCTATTATAAACAGTGCTGCGATGAACATTGGGGTACATGTGTCTCTTTCCATTCTGGTTTCCTCAGTGTGTATGCCCAGCGGTGGGATTGCTGGGGCATAAGGTAGTTATATTTGCAATTTTTGTAAGGAATCTCCACACTGTTCTCCATAGTGGCTGTACTCGGTTGCATTCCCACCAACAGTGTAGGAGGGTTCCCTTTTCTCCACACCCTCTCCAGCATTTATTGCTTGCAGATTTTTGGATCGCAGACATTCTGACTGGTGTGAAGAGGTACCTCATTGTCGTTTTGATTTACATTTCTCTAATAATGAGTGATGTTGAGTATCTTTTCGTGTGTTTGTTAGCCATCCATATGTCTTCTTTGGAGAAATGTCTATTTAGTTCTTTGGCCCATTTTTTGATTGGATCGCTTATTTTTGTGGAATTGAGCTGCAGGAGTAGCTTGTATATTTTTGAGATTAGTTGTTTGTCAGTTGCTTCATTTGCTATTGTTTTCTCCCATTCAGAAGGCTGTCTTTTCACCTTGCTTATATTTTCCTTTGTTGTGCAGAAGCTTTTGATTTTAATTAGATCCCATTTGTTTATTTTTGCTTTTATTTCCAGAATTCTGGGAGGTGGATCATAGAGGATCCTGCTGTGATTTATGTCAGAGAGTGTTTTGCCTATGTTCTCCTCTAGGAGTTTTATAGTTTCTGGTCTTACATTTAGATCTTTAATCCATTTTGAGTTTATTTTTGTGTGGGGTGTTAGAAAGTGATCTAGTTTCATTCTTTTACAAGTGGTTGACCAGTTTTCCCAGCACCACTTGTTAAAGAGATTGTCTTTACTCCATTGTGTATTCTTGCCTCCTTTGTCAAAGATAAGGTGTCCATATGTGTGTGGATTTATCTCTGGGCTTTCTATTTTGTTCCATTGATCTATATTTCTGTCTTTGTGCCAATACCATACTGTCTTGATGACTGTGGCTTTGTAGTAGAGCCTGAAGTCGGGCAAGTTGATTCCTCCTGTTCCAATCTTCTTTCTCAAGATTGCTTTGCCTATTCGAGTTTTTTTGTATTTCCATACAAATCTTGAAATTATTTGTTCTAGTTCTGTGAAAAATATCACTGGTGGCTTGATAGGGATTGCATTGAATTTGTAAATTGCTTTGGGTAGTATACTCATTTTCATTATATTGGTTCTTCCAATCCATGAACATGGTATATTTCTCCATCTATTAGTGTCCTCTTTGATTTCTTTCATCAGTGTTTTATAGTTTTCTATATATAGGTCTTTAGTTTCTTTAGGTAGATATATTCTAAGTATTTTATTCTTTTCATTGCAATGGTGAATGGAATTGTTTCCTTAATTTCTTTTTCTACTTTCTCATTATTCGTGTATAGGAATGCAAGGGATTTCTGAGTGTTGATTTTATATCCTGCAACTTTACTAAAATGGTAAATGTTTTCTGTATATTTTAACCACAATAAAAAGAAAATTCAACTTGAAAGTTTTTTGACTTTGCTTCTCTCATCTCTCCTGTGCCATACTTCAGTAAGCCAGTTTGGTTAATAAGGATGGCCTTCCCCACAATGATATCATCTCAGTTGGGCCACTCCCTGAGTAATACTTGCTATGAAAAGATGGCAGATTTTATGGGATAATATAGATGATTATCACTTGGTTGAGACCAGAAACTAGAATTAAAATGTATTTAACTTTACAATCAATATTAGAAAGTATGCATAAAACCTGTAAAGCAGTTGCTCAGTCATGTCCGACTCTTTGCAACCCCATGGACTGTAGCCTACCAGGCTCCTCTGTCCATGGGATTTCCCAGGCAAGAATATTGAAGTGGGTTGCCATTTCCTTCTCCAGGGGCTCTTCCTGACCCAGAGATTGAACCTGGGTCTCCAGCGTTGCAGGCAAATGCTTTACTATCTGAGCCACCAGGGAAAGTACATATGTTTATATATAAATATTTCACACATTCCACTAAACAATTACATTAACTAGGTACTTCATGATCCTCAGAATAAAGATAAAAATTCATAAGCCTGGCATGTTGTCAATTAGAAAATATTCGGAAAACCTGCTTCTTGAACACTATACCATATAACTGTAAAAAAAAATTATGTCTTATTTGAAAAAGATGTATATATCAGAAAAAGTATTAAAGTGAATTTATATTTCAACCCTAAAATTAAACAAAATCTTGACATGAGTTTTATTGAAATTGAGTATACTACACAAACTATTCAATAACACAACATCTCAACACAGTTAACTTTAAAATTTAACTTTAGTCTTTGGACAAACACCTGAAAATAATCTGAAGATATTTTTTTCAAAAGAAAATTATTTTATCATTTGAAGTAATTGAAAGTTTAAGGAATATGACTAAAATGTGATTTAGAAAAATGATTCACTTGTAATCCTAACACAGGAGCTAGTGATATAATATCACCTTTTGTGTTTGATAATAAATAACATAATTGATCTTTGAAATATTAATACAATAATATTCATATGGAAAAGGTCAGTTTTCATTCCAATTCCAAAGAAAGGCAATGCAAAAAAATGCTTAAACTACTGCACAATTGCACTCATCTCACATGCTAGTAAAATAATGCTCAAAATTCTCCAAGCCAGGCTTCAGCAATACGTGAACCATGAACTCCCTGATGTTCAAGCTGGTTTTAGAAAAGGCAGAGGAACCAGAGATCAAATTGCCAGCATCGGCTGGATCATGGAAAAAGCAGGAGAGTTCCAGAAAAACATCTATTTCTGCTTTATTGACTATGCCAAATCCTTTGACTGTGTGGATCACGGTAAACTGAGGAAAATTCTGAAAGAGATGGAATAACAGACCAACTAACCTGCCTCTTGAGAAATCTGTATGCAGGTCAGGAAGCAACAGTTAGAACTGGACACGGAACAACAGACTGGTTCCCAATAGGAAAAGCAGTACGTCAAGTCTGTATGTTGTCACCTGCTTATTTAACTTCTATGCAGAGTACATCATGAGAAACGCTGGACTGGAAGAAACACAAGCTGGAATCAAGATTGCCAGGAGAAATATCAAGAACCTCAGATATGCAGATGACACCACCCTATGGCAGAAAGTGAAGAGGAGCTAAAAAGCCTCTTGATGAAAGTGAAAGAGGAGAGTGAAAAAGTTGGCTTAAAGCTCAACATTCAGAAAACAAAGATCATGACATGCAGTCCCATCACTTCATGGGAAATAGATGGGGAAACAGTGGAAACAGTGTCATACTTTATTTTTGGGGGCTCCAAAATCACTGCAGATGGTGACTGCAGCCATGCAATTAAAAGATGCTTACTCCTTGAAAGAAAATTTATGACCAACCTAGATAGTATATTCAAAAGCAGAGACATTACTTTGCCGACTAAGGTCCGTCTAGTCAAGGTATGGTTTTTCCTGTGGTCATGTATGGATGTGAGAGTTGGACTCTGAAGAAGGCTGAGCACCGAAGAATTGACGCTTTTGAACTGTGGTGTTGGAGAAGACTCTTGAGAGTCCCTTGGACTGCAAGGAGATCCAACCAGTCCATTCTGAATGAGATCAACCCTGCGATTTATTTGGAAAGAATGATGCTAAAGCTGAAACTCCAGTACTTTGGCCACCTCACGCAAAAAGTTGACTCATTGGAAAAGACTCTCATGCTGGGAGGGATTGGGGGCAGGAAGAGAAGGGGACAACTGAGGATGAGATGGCTGGATGGCCTCATGGACTTGATGGATGTGAATCTGAGTGAACTCCGGGAGATGGTGATGGACAGGGAGGCCTGGCGTGCTGCGATTCATGGGGTTGCAAAGAGTTGACACCACTGAGTGACTGAACTGAACTGAACTGATTCATATAGAGAGTAGGAAAAGTTAATGCATAGAAGCTTCCTGATTAGTAACAATGCCATCAATGGTTTTTTAAAAAGGTAAAAATCACTCTCACAGAAATGATGGCACTGGTTAGTCCAACAGTCCTGAAGGGACAAAGGGAAGTAATTGTCATCTGACAAGGAGACACTGAAACTTAAAGTAGTTGAGTGATTTACCTATGGCTGCAGAGCTGCATAATTTTATATCCTCAAGTACAACTTCCATGTCACACTGATGTTTCTGACATAGCATGCAGATCCATACAATACTGTTTTCAGTAACTTTCAGGTCAAACTGAAAATAGTTAATTATTGGAAACATACTTGAAGAAAGAAGTTAAGCTGTAGCCTAACTTCAGTTCAAGATATTTTGGATACTGATAAACGACCATTGGTAAATGTCAATGTTTCCTCATCATCGCCCTATGTCACCTCCATCTCCCTTTTTCTCCAGGGTAAATATATTTTCCTTCAAGAGTCAAAAGTGAGACTAAATCAATTAAATTTCTTTGTTGTAGAAAAAAGATCATTTTTCAGTTTCCACAACATTTAAAATTAGACGAGAATTTTTAGTTTAATTCTAAAGGGAAAGGATAAGGATATTTTCCTATATGACTCAGTGCATTAGTAGACATAATTTTTCATGAGATAAATGGTTAGTATGAGAAATCGTCTTTTAAATTGGAGTGAATGGATTAAGAATTCTGTCTTCTGGTTCTAAAAGAATGACTATTTGATATTATTTCTTTGTTTGATCATTTACAACTAACCATCTACCAAAAATGTGCTTAGCCCTAAAAAGAATTGCAATGGTGACATTCTATACTCTTTTCCATCTTTACTCCATGAGTAACATGGTTATCAAGCCCATGTCATAACTTCTTACCTTCTTAAACACTTTTATTCTTACACTGTGTGTTACATAGAATAGTATACACTTTCAAAGGTGTTCATGACTTAATTTTTGGAACCTGTGAATATGCTTTATTATAAATAGAAAAAGGACTTTGAAATGTGACTAAGTTTAGGGTTTTGAGAGAGGAAGATAGTCCTATATCATCTTTGTAGGCTCAATGTAAGCAAAAGATCCTTAAAAGATGGAAGAAGAAGGCAGTAAAGGCAGAGTGTGACTCAAAGAAGAAGATGTGATAACTGATGCAGAGGTACAAGCAATGCAATTACCAGAAAGGGGCCCAGAACCAAGGAATAAGTTCAGTCTCTATCAGCTAGAAAAAGGTAAAGTGAATTCTCTTCTAGAGTCTTAAGAAGGGACATAACCTTGGGAAAACCTTCATTTTAATTGACTAACAGCTACTTCATATGTCTTACATCTAGAACTGGAAGATAACAAATTTATGTTATTTTGAACCACTAAATTTGTGGTAATTTGTTGCAACATCAACAATAACAACAAAAATATATATATTCTTGATTTAAGTGTTTTAAAATATACATCAACTATCTTAAAATAGCAAAAAAAAAACCCACCTTATTATGCTAACACAAATAAAATATTTTTTATGAAAAAATCTATATTCCTGTAAATTTGTTAAGAGTGGTATTATCTTATGGTTTTGCAAATCTTTCAATATCTGACGTAACAAAGAAAGCTGAATTTTCATATCTGTTTTCACCAATCTATTGTGATATGCATGTTGGTTGGCATACATGATGAAAATCCACCCTACATACATATTTATATAGTTGGAAATGGAAATACATTTGAATCATGTAACAGAAAATATCCCCCAGCCAGGAGATGCAAATATAGAAATGCAAGATATTTATTAAAAGAGATGTCTATGAGAGATAAAAAAGAAAGAGAGAAAGATAAGCCAGAGAGGACTTGCAGACTTTGATACTGGGCAGGAAGAAAAGAGAAAGTGAAGGAAAAAGGATCTGGGAGGAAGATCTCAGAAGTCAGTGTAGCTTTTAAGAGTTTTGGCTAAATGAATGAGGAGCACCAAAGTAAAAACTGACAATTAGTGGAGTTCCATCTCAGACAAAATGGTACAGCTCTGGTATCTACACTCCTCAGTCACTGATGGGGAGCAACTGGTATAGAGCAATGCTTACACCTTCAGCCTTGTTGAAGTGAATCTCAGAGATTTTAGCATTTGAAGGCTCCTTTACACTTCATTTTTGTTCTTTTCTTGAAGATTGATTGAAGTGATGTACCTCTGCAACTGTTCCATTATTCTTTTCTGATGACTAGAGATATTCTTTGACACTGTGCCCAAACTCAACAAGTGATAATTTCTTAAAAATTAGATGTGATATATTATCTGAAACTATTAAGTTATTTGATATTTGGCTTCATTAAAAACCATTGGTCTATCTTGCACTTTGAATAGAGGTTTTATTCTTGCATGATTTTGTAACATCATGAGTTGCTCATTTGGAAAATATTGGTTCACTGAATTATACATATTTTCAAGGTTGACATTTTATTATAACATATACTTTAAAAGATCATAAATGTTAATGTCTCCATCAATCTCATCAGAAAATTCTAAGCATTGAGAAGCTGTCAAGGTCACAATAGTGAATACAAGATTTTTAGAGTTCTGCTTTTAGAAACTTCATTAGGCAACGGACAGAGAGTATCTAGATAATACAAATTAGCTATGAATATTACCATAAAAATGATTGCCATTGACAATGAGCACTGTTAGTTCTATCTTTTTCCTTCAAGTGTCAGATTCACTTCATTCCTGTTTTGAAAAACTGCTAGATGCCAAGGCCCAAATCATTATAGTTGGTAAATTGTTTTTTCAAACAAAAATGTTATTTCATGGAAAAAACAGTTGAGATTGAAACTCAGACTATTTTACAAGTGTGTTTTAGAGAAAAATTGGCAACCCACTCCAGTATTCTTGCCTGGTAAATTTCACGGACAGCAGAACCTGGCGGGCTATGGTTCATGGGGCTACAAAGAGTTAGAATGAGCAACTAAAACTCATTCTAGAGAAAGTCATGGTACTGGTATGTATACAGAAGAACTGAGCTATACAGAATTCTATTTATGGCACACATAATATTATAAAGATGACATTCAAAAGTCAATGTTTAATAACATTAATAATTTTATATTGCTGTTTAATCAACAACAGTCTTAGATAAGAGTTTTTGTTGTTTTTCCTTTGACTGTGTGGTAGTGAAGAATTCAGTATGATTCAGTATGATTTTGGTACCATATTTTGAAGCTTGAAAAAGCATGTACTGTTACACAACACTGTTTTTTCCACCATGAGTGCAAATGTCAATATAATTTCAAAGAGCAAATAATTTCTTAGTATTTTTCCTAAACCTGGAAGACACTTGAGAACATATCAGGGGTCCCTAGGGATCTGTGGACTACACTTTGAAAATCAATGGTCCACCACCCATTTTCATCAAATTCAATATTAGTACTCATGTTAACATTAACACAGCCTAGAGCTGGTTTCACCTAATACAAGATCCTTACTTTCCCTCTGAATCATAGAGAAAAGATTCTACCAACCCTATTTTCTTTTAGAACTTCCTTTATGTCATTTTTTCTTTTCCCTCTAATCTATGTATTGTTAAAATTGTAAAATTTCTCGATTGGTCAATTTTCTATCTTGCTGTCTACAGTTAAAATATTTTTTGGGGGGAGGGAAAGATGGCGGAGGAATAGGATGGGAAGACCACTTTCTCCCTCACAAATTCCTCAAAAGAACATTTCAACGCCGAGCAAACTCCACAAAACAACTTCTGTAGGCTGGCAGAGGACATCAGGCAACCAGAAAAGCAGACCATTGTCTTCAAAAACAGGTAGGAAAAAATATAAAAGACGAGAAAGGAAACAAAGGAGGTGGGGAGGGACCTCCGTCCCGGAAAGGGAAGCCCGTCCCGGGAAGGGAATTTTAAGAAGAGAGGTTGCCAAACACCAGGAAACACTCTCCCTGCCGAGTCTGTGGCGAGCCTTGGAAACACAGAGGGCAACATAACAGGAAGAAAAAATAGATAAATAATTAAAACCAAGAGATTACAAGCCCAACAGTAACTCCCCCAGCGGAAAAGCAGCACAGACGCCTGCATCCGCCATTGGGAAGTGGGGGCAGGGCAGGGACGCGCGGGAGGCGTGGGCTGCAGTGCTTTGTAAGAATTGGGCAGGAACGCCCCACGCACAACCAGAACGATCTAACTTGGGCTAGCAAACCAGACTGTGGGATAGCTACCACGCGAAAAGCTCGAACATAAGACACCGCCAGGACCGAGCACAGAACAAAGGATGGAACGGAAAAAGCCTGCTGCAGACCATCCCCCGCCGGGGACAGGCAGCCAGAGCCGTAAGGACTGGATAGGGGCAATTGCAGACCCGGAGAAACTTTACTTACCTAACTGCAAGCAGGCTCCTTTGCTAAGACTTCTGGGTGTGCTGGACAGTCACAATCTGCCTCACGGGGTGTGCCAGTGGTCCACCCAGAAAGCTGAGCAGCAGCGGCAGAAAAGGTGACAAGCCGCGGCGATTGTGCTCGCCAAACTCCTGAGCTACTCGGACCTGGGAAGGGCACAAAGTGCAGTCCCAGCCGCATTTGTGCCTCTGAGGGCTGCCTGAGCGCCGAACCTGAGCGGCTTGGACCGGGGAAGTGCACGCAGCCTAGGGCCGGCCCCAGACGGTTCCCGGCTGAGCATCGTAGAGCCCGAGCAGTTTGTGCCCTGCAAGAAAGGACAGGTCAAGCGGGGCAGAGATACTGTGTGCACACGACAGTGCTATTTGTTTGCAGCATCTCCCCTCCCCACAGGGCGACTGAACTAGTGAGCCTAAAAAACCAGCAAACAGAAGAAGTTAAACAGAGGGAACCACCTTGGAAGTGATCTCACATGGCCCATAACATCAGAGAAGGGCCAGATATATTTTTAGTATTTTTAAATTCATTCCTATTTTTTTTTTTGCTTTTTTGCTTTTTTGTTTTTTGTTTTGTTTTTTCTTTTTTTCTAACTTTTTTTAAATTGTTAAGTCTTCTATTTCTCCTCTAATTTTTATTTCTATAACCTATTATTACTATTTAAAAAAAAAACTTTTTTTTTTTTAAGGCAAACACCATATATAGTCTTTGGATGGTTGTTGGTGGTTTTTTTTTGTTTGTTTGTTTTTTAATAATTCTTTTTTTTCTTTCTTCCTTTTTCCTTCTGCTTTTCTTTAATATTGTATCTTTGAAAATCCAACCTCTACTCTAGATTTTTAATGTTTGCTCTTTGGTTTCTGTTGTCAATTTTGTACATTTAAAAACCCAAACTTCACTACCCAAGTTTACCTGAGAGCGAGATTACGGGCTTGACCACTCTCTCCTCCTCTGGACTCTCCTTTTTCTCCACCAGGTGCCCTCTGTCTCTTTTCTCCCCCATCTCTCCTCTATCCAACTCTGTGAATCTCTGTGTGTTCCAGATGGTGGAGAACACCTAAGGAACTGGTTACTGGCAGGATTTGTCTCTCTCCTACTCATTCCTCTCTCTTATCCTCCTGGTCACCTCTGTATTCTTCCTCCCTCTCCTCCTCCCCATATAACTCTGTAAATACCTCTGAGTGGTCCAGACTATAGAGCGCACATAAGGAAGTGACTACTGGCTAGCTTGCTCTCTCCTCTTTTGATCTCACCCCATCTCATTCCAGTTACCTCTAACTACCCCCTCCATCTTCTCTTCTCCTTGTAACTCAGTGAACCTCTCTGAGTGTCCCTCAATGTGGAGAAACTTTTCATCTTTAACCTAGATGTTTTATCATCAGTGCTGTACAGATGGAGAAGTCTAGAGGCTACTGTAAAAATAAAACTGAAAACCAGAAGCAGGAGGCTTAAATCCAAAGCCTGAAAACATTAGAGAACTCTTGAATTCAGGGAACATTAAGCAATAGGAGCTCATCAAATGCCTTCATACCTACACTGAAACCAAGCTCTACCCAAGGGCCAACAAGTTCCAAAACAAGACATACCACGCAAATTCTCCAGCAACACAGGAACACTCCCCTGAGCTTCAATATACAGGCAGCTCAAAATTATTCCAAAACCTTTGATGTCTCATAACCCATTAAGGGTCACTCCACTGCACTCCAGAGAGAAGAAACCCAGCTCCACCCATCAAAACTCCAACACAAGCCTCCCTAACCAGGAAACCTTGACAAGCCACTGACAGAACCCCACCCACAGTGAGGAAGCTCCATAAAAAAGAGAACTCCACAAATTACCAGAATATAAAGAGGCCACCCCAAACGCAGCAATATAACCAAGATGAAGAGACAGAGGAATACCCAGCAGGTAAAGGAACAGGAGAGTTTCCCACCAAACCAATCAAAAGAGGAAGACGTAGGGAATCTACCGGAGAAGGAATTCCAAATATTGATAGTGAAAATGATCCAAAATCTTGAAATCAAAATGGAATCACAGATAAATAGCCTAGAGACAAGGATTGAGAAGATGCAAGAAAGGTTTAACAAGGACCTAGAAGAAATAAAAAAGAGTCAAAATATAATGAATAACGCAATAAATGAGATCAGAAACACTCTGGAGGCAACAAATAGTAGAATAACGGAGGCAGAAGATAGGATTAGTGAAATAGAAGATAGAATGGTAGAAATAAATGAATCAGAGAGGAAACAAGAAAAACGAATTAAAAGAAACAAGGACAATCTCAGAGACCTCCAGGACAATATGAAACGCTCCAACATTCGAATTATAGGAGTCCCAGAAGAAGAAGACAGAAAGAAAGATCATGAGAAAATCCTTGAGGAGATAATAGTTGAAAACTTCCCTAAAATGGGGAAGGAAATAATCACTCAAGTCCAAGAAACACAGAGAGTTCCAAATAAGATAAACCCAAGGCGAAACACCCCAAGACACATATTAATCAAATTAACAAAGATCAAACACAAAGAACAAATATTAAAAGCAGCAAGCGAAAAACAACAAATAACACACAAGGGGATTCCCATAAGGATAACAGCTGATCTTTCAATAGAAACTCTTCAAGCCAGGAGGGAATGGCAAGACATACTTAAAGTGATGAAAGACAATAACCTACAGCCCAGATTACTGTACCCAGCAAGGATCTCATTCAATAACGAAGGAGAATTCAAAAGCTTTACAGACAAGCAAAAGCTGAGAGAAATCAGCACCACCAAACCAGCTCTCCAACAAATTCTAAAGGATATTCTCTAGACAGGAAACACAAAAAGGGTGTATAAACCCGAACCCAAAACAGTAAAGTAAATGGTAATGGGATCATACTTATCAATAATTACCTTAAACATAAATGGGTTGAACGCCCCAACCAAAAGACAAAGACTGGCCGGATGGATACAAAAACAAGACCCCTCTATATGCTGCTTACAAGAGACCCACCTCAAAACAAGGGACACATACAGACTGAAAGTGAAGGGCTGGAAAAACATATACCACGCAAATAGAGATCAAAAGAAAGCAGGAGTGGCAATACTCATATCCAATAAAATAGACTTTAAAACAAAGGCTGTGAAAAGAGACAAAGAAGGCCACCACATAATGATCAAAGGAACGATCCAAGAAGAAGATATAACAATTATAAATATATATGCACCCAATATAGGAGCACCGCAACATGTAAGACAAATGTTAACAAGTATGAAAGGGGAAATCAACAATAACACAATAACAGTGGGAGACTTTAATACCCCACTCACACCTATGGACAGATCAACTAAGCAGAAAATTAACAAAGAAACTCAAACTTTAAATGATACATTAGATCAGTTAGACCTAATTGATATCTACAGGACATTTCACCCCAAAACAATGAATTTCACCTTTTTTTCAAGTGCTCATGGAACCTTCTCCAGGATAGATCACATCCTGGGCCATAAATCTAAACTTGATAAATTAAAAAAAATTGAAATCATTCCAAGCATCTTTTCTGACCATAATGCATTAAGATTAGATCTCAATTACAGGAGAAAAACTATCAAAAATTCCAACATATGGAGGTTGAACAACACACTTCTGAATAACCAACAAATCACAGAAGAAATCACAAAAGAAATCAAAATATGCATAGAAACTAATGAAAATGAAAACACAACAACCCAAAACCTGTGGGACACTATAAAAGCAGTGCTAAGAGGAAAGTTCATAGCAATACAGGCATACCTCAAGAAATAAGAAAAAAGTCAAATAAATAACCTAACCCTACAATTAAAGCAACTAGAAAAGGAAGAATTGGAGAACCCCAGAGTTAGTAGAAGGAAAGAAATCTTAAAAATTAGGGCAGAAATAAATGCAAAAGAAACAAGAGACCATAGCAAAAATCAACAAAGCCAAAAGCTGGTTCTTTGAAAGGATAAATAAAATTGACAAACCATTAGCCAGACTCATCAAGAAGCAAAGAGAGAAAAATCAAATCAATAAAATTAGAAATGAAAATGGAGAGATCACAACAGACAACACAGAAATACAAAGGATCATAAGAGACTACTATCAGCAATTGTATGCCAATAAAATGGACAACGTGGAAGAAATGGACAAATTCTTAGAAAAGTACAATTTTCCAAAACTGAACCAGGAAGAAATAGAAAATCTTAACAGACCCATCACAAGCACGGAAATTGAAACGGTAATCAGAAATCTTCCAGCAAACAAAAGCCCAGGTCCAGATGGCTTCACAGCTGAATTCTACCAAAAATTTCGAGAAGAGCTAACACCTATCCTACTCAAACTCTTCCAGAAAATTGCAGAGGAAGGTAAACTTCCAAACTCATTCTATGAGGCCACCATCACCCTAATACCAAAACCTGACAAAGATGTCACAAAAAAAGAAAACTACAGGCCAATATCACTGATGAACATAGATGCAAAAATACTTAACAAAATTCTAGCAATCAGGATCCAACACATTAAAAAGATCATACACCATGACCAAGTGGGCTTTATCCCAGGGATGCAAGGATTCTTCAATATCTGCAAATCAATCAATGTAATTCACCACATTAACAAATTGAAAAAATAGAAACCATATGATTATCTCAATAGATGCAGAGAAGGCCTTTGACAAAATTCAACATCCATTTATGATAAAAACTCTCCAGAAAGCAGGAATAGAAGGAACATACCTCAACATAATAAAAGCTATCTATGACAAACCCACAGCAAACACCATCCTCAATGGTGAAAAATTGAAAGCATTTCCCCTAAAGTCAGGAACAAAACAAGGGTGTCCACTTTCACCGCTACTATTCAACATAGTTCTGGAAGTTTTGGCCACAGCAATCAGAGCAGAAAAAGAAATAAAAGGAATCCAAATTGGAAAAGAAGAAGTAAAACTCTCACTGTTTGCAGATGACATGATCCTCTACAGGGAAAACCCTAAAGACTCCACCAGAAAATTACTAGAGCTAATCAATGAATATAGTAAAGTTGCAGGATATAAAATCAACACACAGAAATCCCTTGCATTCCTATACACTAATAATGAGAAAGTAGAAAAATAAATTAAGGACACAATTGCATTCACCATTGCAACGAAAAGAATAAAATACTTAGGAATATATCTACCTAAAGAAACTAAAGACTTATATATAGAAAACTATAAAACACTGATGAAAGAAATCAAAGAGGACACTAATAGATGGAGAAATATACCATGGTCATGGATCGGAAGAATCAATATAGTGAAAATGAGTATAGTACCCAAAGCAATTTACAAATTCAATGCAATCCCTATCAAGCTACCAGCCACATTTTTCACAGAACTAGAACAAATAATTTCAAGATTTGTATGGAAATACAAAAAACCTCAAATAGCCAAAGCAATCTTGAGAAAGAATAATGGAACAGGAGGAATCAACTTGCCTGACTTCAGGCTCTACTACAAAGCCACAGTCATCAAGACAGTATGGTACTGGCACAAAGACAGAAATATAGATCAATGGAACAAAATAGAAAGCCCAGAGATAAATCCACACACATATGGACACCTTATCTTTGACAAAGGAGGCAAGAATACACAATGGAGTAAAGACAATCTCTTTAACAAGTGGTGCTGGGAAAACTGGTCAACCACTTGTAAAAGAATGAAACTAGATCACTTTCTAACACCGCACACAAAAATAAACTCAAAATGGATTAAAGATCTAAATGTAAGATCAGAAACTATAAAACTCCTAGAGGAGAACATAGGCAAAACACTCTCAGACATAAATCACAGCAGGATCCTCTATGATCCACCTCCCAGAATTCTGGAAATAAAAGCAAAAATAAACAAATGGGATCTAATTAAAATTAAAAGCTTCTGCACAACAAAGGAAAATATAAGCAAGGTGAAAAGACAGCCTTCTGAATGGGAGAAAATAATAGCAAATGAAGCAACTGACAAACAACTAATCTCAAAAACATACAAGCAACTTATGCAGCTCAATTCCAGAAAAATAAACGACCCAATCAAAAAATGGGCCAAAGAACTAAATAGACATTTCTCCAAAGAAGACATACGGATGGCTAACAAACACATGAAAAGATGCTCAACATCACTCATTATTAGAGAAATGCAAATCAAAACCACAATGAGGTACCACTTCACACCAGTCAGAATGTCTGTGATCCAAAAATCTGCAAGCAATAAATGCTGGAGAGGGTGTGGAGAAAAGGGAACCCTCATACACTGTTGGTGGGAATGCAAACTAGTACAGCCACTATGGACAACAGTGTGGAGATTCCTTAAAAAATTGCAAATAGAACTGCCTTATGACCCAGGAATCCCACCGCTGGGCATACACACCGAGGAAACCAGAATGGAAAGAGACACATGTACCCCAATGTTCATCGCAGCACTGTTTATAATAGCCAGGACATGGAAACAACCTAGATGTCCATCAGCAGATGAATGGATAAGAAAGCTGTGGTACATATACACAATGGAGTATTACTCAGCGGTTAAAAAGAATTCATTTGAATCAGTTCTGATGAGATGGATGAAACTGGAGCCGATTATACAGAGTGAAGTAAGCCAGAAAGAAAAACACCAATACAATATACTAACACATATATATGGAATTTAGAAAGATGGCAACGACAACCTTGTATGCAAGATAGGAAAAAAGACACAGATGTGTATAACAGACTTTTGGACTCAGAGGGAGAGGGAGAGGGTGGGATGATTTGGGAGAATGGCATTCTAACATGTATACTATCATGTAAGAATTGAATCGCCAGTCTATGTCTGACGCAGGATACAGCATGCTTGGGTCTGGTGCATAGGGATGACCCAGAGAGATGTTATGGGGAGGGAGGTGGGAGAGGGATTCATTTTTGGGAACGCATGTAAAAATTAAAGATTTTAAAATTTAAAAAAATAATAATAATAAAATAAAATAATAATAAAATAAAATAAAATATTTTTGAGTTATACATTTTTTTTCTCTAAATAAAGCTTGGCTTTAGTGATTATCATATTTTGCATATTTGGAAATTTTATTTGTGAAGTCCAAAGTTAAACATTCATCTTCTCTTTTCCTTTTAATAACTTTCATAATACTCTGAATCTCTCTAAAGCAAATATCTGTATCTGTCTGCATGGGAAGAAATCACATAGAAGTAGACCTAAATAGATTAGCACAATAATATATTTGTAAACAATAGAATCCCGGCCACACAAGCAAATCCCATGCCACACCATAGCAAATAATAGAAAAACTTTTACTTTAGTCCTTACATGATTATTTAGGCCAAATAAATAGAGGTTTTTTCACTCCTACTTTCTTTCACTTGATAGTTTCCATCGTATCCCTTTAGATATCCTGATCATTTTTGTCTCAAACTTTAACAGTGCCCTTTACTTTTTGCGAGGCTGTTACACCTGTTGCCTACTTCCACGTTAACTTTTCTTTCCCTGATCACCTTGTTCTTAAGCTTTTTTGTTTGTTTGTTTGTTTTGTTTTTTTTAAATTTCCTTCTCTAGGACAACTCAGGGACACGTTTCACTCTGCTACCCTGGTGGCTCAGACAGTAAAGCATCTGCGTGCAATGTGGGAAATCCGGGTTCCACAGCTGTCAGGAAGATCCTCTGGAGAAGGAAATGGTAACCCACTCCAGTACTCTTGGCTAGAAAATCCCATGGATGGAAGAGACTGGTAGGTTACAGTCCATGGGGCTGCAAAGAGTCCAGTACCCCTGATCATCTTCACTTTCCTTTCCTCTAGGACAATGTATTAAAAGTGAGATGGAGTATGGAGTGTTTTTTACAGAGTATTCTAAAAATCATTTTTAAAATATGTGTTCTAATTTATCATCTCTGCTTCTTGAGAAACCTATGTGTAGGTCAGGAAGCAACAGTTAGAACTGGACATGGAACAACAGACTGGTTCCAAATAGGAAAAAGAGTATGTCAAGGCTGTATATTGTCACCCTGCTTATTTAACTTATATGCAGAGTACATCATGAGAAACCCTGGCTGGAAGAAACACAAGCTGGAATCAAGATTGCCAGGAGAAATACCAATAACTTCAGATATGCAGATGACACCACCTTTATGGCAGCAATTGAAGAGGAAATAAAAAGCCTGTTGATGAAACTGAAAGAGGAGAGTGAAAAAGTTGGCTTAAAGCTCAACATTCAGAAAACAAAGATCATGGCATCTGGTCCCATCACTTCATGGGAAATAGATGGGGAAACAGTGGAAACAGTGTCAGACTTTATTTTGGGGGGCTCAAAAATCACTGCAGATGGTGATTGCAGCCATGAAATTAAAAGACGCTTACTCCTTGGAAGGAAAGTTATAACCAACCTAGACAGCATATTGAAAAGCAGAGACATTTCTTTGCCGACTAAGGTCCATCCAGTCAAGGCTATGGTTTTTCTAGTAGTCATGTATGGATGTGAGAGTTGGACTGTGAAAAAGCTGAGTGCCAAAGAATTGATGCATTTGAACTATGGTGTTGGAGATGACTCTTGATAGTCCCTTGGACTGCAAGGAGATCCAACCAGTTCATTTTAAAGGATATCAGTCCTGGGTGTTCTTTGGAAGGAATGATGCTAAAGCTGAAACTCCAATACTTTGGCCACCTCATGAGAAGAGTTGACTCATTGGAGAAGACTCTGATGCTGAGAGGGATTGGGGGCAGGAGGAGAAGGGGACAACAGAGAATGAGATGACTGGATGGCATCACCGACTCAATAGACATGAGTTTGAGTGAACTCTGGGAGTTGGTGATGGACAGGGAGGCCTGTGTCATGCTGCAATTCATGGGGTCGCAAACAGTCGGAGACGACTGAGCGACTGAACTGAACTGAACTGAAGTTATCATCCTTCCCACTAATCCTTTTACTTTCAGGAATAAATACAAAGACTCCTAAGTTTAGATATTAAGTCTTGTCAAAGTTTTTTTTTTTTTTCCTTCCCCGTTCTGTAGCTATTGTCTCAGAGAGAAACAGTTAAAGCGTAGCTCATGTTGATTTTTGTTTCAAAAGGGAAATGCCCAACCAGTAGAGAAGCATTTGTATTTTAGTATTCAGGCAAGCCCAATAAATGTGTTGTCATTTCCTTTTTAAACTCAGATATTTTATGCAATTATTTTATAGTAAAATCTAATGGATTTTATACCCACAACTCAATTATTTATCTATGCGACACACTCAATTTCTGGAGAATTTCATCAAGAATAAAATAAGAGCAGTTAAAACTTTTATTGATTTTTCATTGCCTTTGACTCTGTGGGCAGAAACTGTTTACTACCTAATCTATACTAACTCAATAGAAAATGTTAGCTAGTAATATATGCCTCAGTCTTGAATTTTAATAATGCTTCAAGACTCAGGGATAAGAAAGAAACTGATCTTAACACTGATCCTGAACAATCAAATGAAAATCTTAGTGGGGAAAAGAGATGCCAGATACCCACCAATCTATTTCCCTTCTGTCCATATTATTTTAAATCACTTTTGACCCCACAAGCATAGCATATTCTTACATTCATGAACTGCAAATCTTCTCAAATAAAAACGAGTGACTGGCTACTGTATCGAAGAAAGAATGTTAACATTGTTTACTACATAAAACAATAAATTATCCTTCAAAATATACTTTGATATGGAGTTCAAGTCTGATTGCCTTATACAGTAAAATTTCTGTTTGTTGTTTTTTTAGTTATTATGATACTCACTTTTATTCCATATATTCTAGGATACGTAGCATTAAGTAAAAAATTCTTTCTCTAAATTTCCCATTTAAATAGTGCAATGCTGAAAATCTGCTGTAGTACAGGTAGAGAGTTAATGGCAACTTTCATAAGAAAATTCCAGACTGAAACTATTTTGGCTCCAGGCTATCATGTAAAATTTGTGGACTGTATGAAAGTTTATATTTTTATTGATGTAAATCATGACTTTTTTCCTTGAGGAGAGATGCTTATTTTGTTTACTTTTATATGGAGACAATGAAGTTTATAACCTTCTTTGATACCTGATATTTAAGGAAAAACACTCATATGTATTCACAAGCACAACTTAGTATTGCAAGGTGTCTAAAGTACAGTTAACTACTATCACTGAATAACAAAATTTGAGTAACTCTTATTGTGGCCCCTTATGTGGCTCAGATGGTGAAGGGTCTTCTTGCAAGAGGACCCTTTCAGGAGATTGGGGTTTGATCCCTGGGTTAAGAAGATCCCCTGGACAAGGAAATGGCAACCCACTCCTGTATTCTTGCCTGAAGAATTCCAGGAACAAAGAAGCCTGGCAGGCTACAGTCCATGGGGTCACAAAGAGTGGAACATGACTTAGTGACTAACACTTTAACTTTCACACTTTCAACAACTCTTCTTAGAGTCAGGCTTAAATCCTCTGCTAAACAATTGTCATCTAAAAACTCTTGTGAGAAATGACAAATGAAATGCCAGCTATGGTCTTGGACTATATTGCTATGTGTTAATTTAAATCCTCTCAGAAAGTATATTTATTGTGTTGCATTTAAACATTGTTACTTCAACTTTTATAAAAAGACACTTAGAAAATTTCCAACATTATGTGTTTTAGAAGAAACGCTCTTGGCTTTTTTAATATTATTTTTCTAATCACAACATAAACTTTTTAAGTCATAAATTAACCCAAGAAGATCCATAATAAGTAAAAACAGAAACATAAAATAATCTTTGGTAATCCCAAACTTTATTATGCTCATTTATAATAAAGAGAATCATATAATAAAAATAATAATAGAAACAGTTAAAATAATCAATATTGTCAGATTGTAATTTATATACTTTAAAATTTTTACAGTTCTATGGGCTAGGAATTTTTGCATGAGAAGGTAGAATTTCTGATAAAGAAACTATTTTAAAACACTGAAGTTTCCACTTACTTTTGTCCTCTCTTATTACTAGAAAAAGCTGTCCTATATTTAAAGTCAGCCATAGCAGCCATTGATTCCTTATTACCTGAGTATTTTATAATAATAAAGATATTGCTTTTATTAAACAATAGACATTGTTATTAGCTCCTTGTGTATGTTACCTTACTAAATTCTCACTATAAACTTTGGGACTTTTAAAATTAGGAAACTTGCCCAAGTCATATACAAATCCAGTTTTAAAGCTGAGATTTGATCCCAGACAATCAGTTTTGAGTCTTTCCCTTAATCATTAGCAACATTCCCTTTGTTACTTATGGTTTTCTTCATTCGGTATTTTTATCCATATTTTCCAGATCAAATTCCTGTTTTGTTTATTAACATTTTCCTTTATATTTTTTCCTTGAGTCCACTTCATATCTAAGTTAGATTATCACTATATTACATCTAGATTTAGGTGGATAAAAGGTGATAAAATAGATGGATAGATAAGCTAAATCTGTGAATTTTATAATACAATACAATGTGTTTAAACTCACATTATATTCTTAATATCTCTAATTCATATATATGTTTTATATATGCTCCAAGAATATAAACTTTGCTTAGTTAGAGGAAAAATTGCTTTCATTGTTGAGTATACATAGTTCCATACATTCATCTAACAACTGGGCAATTGACAAATTGGGCATATATGTACAGTTCCACTCTGTTTTTTTCTTTAAAATTTTTTCTAATTTAAGAAGATGAAGATTGCAATTCTTAAAGAAATCATTTTGCCAACTAGCATACCTCTTGCCGCTGACAACATTGATAAGACATTTGAATGCTGATGTAAAATTCAGGAGTGAATAGCTATTATCCAAACCTATTACTTTTTCAGATTGCCACATAGATTATAGTTTGTGAAGCCTTGGGTGTTTCAGAAAAACAAAAACAAATAAAAGAATTTTGCAACTATCTTTCAGATGATTCACAAGAAAAGGTGAAAAAAATGATATCTGTCTAATAGTTCAGTCATTATAAAATTAGAAGACTGATGCTGCCAGATGTTAGAAAATTTGAAAGTGGAAGGTAATTATAAATAAAGAAATTTTCTGTAAAAGACGGTTAGCTGCCTCTCTGACTGTCTAGGAAATTAGATTTTAGACATTGTTCAGTGCAATTCTCCACTTAACCTTAGACATTTTGATAATGGACAACTTAGGGCACTATTCTTCATGTGCACCCATACAACTTAAGTTTCCTGACTATAGAATTTATCTGACTTCAAACAATATTGACTACTAGAAAATGCTTTTGCTAATTACTGCTTGAGGTGAGATTACAGAAGTGTAAGACCTCAGACCTTTGGTTGTGCTCCATTCATAATATCTAGTTGTTGAAACAAATATGTCTAACATTAATTCTTACACTGTAAATTAAAAAGAAAAAAATGGTCTAGGTGATAGCACTGAAGTGAACTGGAGAAAGAGAATGCCTTGTTTGCTGAATTCAAGTCTTCATATCTTATCGTTTTACCATCAAGACTTATCAGATTTAATCTCTCAAGTTTTATATTTACCTAGATAAATTTCAAAGATCACATCAAAAAATTCATACTTTAATGAGTAATCTCCTTGGATGAGTAATATCCTTCCAATTCAAGATAACGTGATTTTACCAGAGAAGTAAAAAAAATGAAGGATTCTTGTATGAAAATCTAATAATTGCTAACTATTTCCATTCAATTTTAAAATTCATTACAGTTAAGTTGGGTACAAATCTGTTTTAGTACCACAGACTAAGATATTATCTTCCCAGTGCATAAGAATGAAAACAAAACAAAATGAACAAACAAACAAACAAAAAATACATGTTTCTGTAGACCTTATATTAATGGTATTTAATGGTTAGTGTTTGAAATATAAAAACTATAGCATCACTTGAGAAATAGGGTCAATTTACTCTTCTGTACTAACTAGAAATGAAATGTTGGTAAGAATAAAGTAATTGGAGTATCGATTTACTTTTTATTATTATTAACCATTGACCATGTTGAAAGTTGACTCTAATAGCTATTCATATACATGGCTACTTGTTATGATTTTGTTTCCCCTCTAATGGGCTCTTCCATTATCCATGTTTGAGTGATTCCTCTACACACTTTATTCAGAGGAGTTACTGTATTTATTTCTTTATTTTTTGCTTATGTATCATTCTCTATTGCTAAAAAATAAAGCCCCATGAGAGAGACCATGAGTAAATAGCCTAGTAGCTGGTGTGGCATATTAAAGTTTCAGAAGTTGTCAGCTAAATGAATTAATAATGTAAATACAGAAATATATTATTATATATTTCATAGTACACTGTTACTAGTTTATTGTGAAAATTAAAGGTTGCATAATGTTATTAGTGGATTATTTGACATATAGGAAGGAGTCAAAAACAGTTGTTTAATAAAAAAATTAAGACACTGTATTTTTATCTTTAAAAAAATGTACAACATAATTTCATGCTGGAATATACAAAAGGCAGATGAATTTTTAGAGCACCAACCACAGGACAGATATTATCCTGAATAATTCCACATATTAAACTCATGTTGAGTTCATAAATAAAAAGAAATCAATGATAATAGAACCAAATGACTAGCAAAGTATGGTGGATTGGGTGTATATATGGCAATGAGAACAAACTAGAAGGACAAAAATGTTTTGCTGGTGGTTTATGCTAGTTGATATGGTTTTAGAATATTAACTGATTGTATTAAGGATCTTTAAAACAGACATCCTGATATATTATGCATTTTAAAAAGTTAATTTTATATATCAATTTTCAAAAGAATGCTTTTAACAATTTCCAATTTTCATAGATATAAGCTATAAATGAATGATTGGGTAAATACAAATAAACTGAAATTACTCAAATGAGAAAATACCAGCTATATGTTAATTAGGAAAATTCGTGTTGCTAGTCATGAAAAAAATTAAGCTTTGTAGGAGAGGCTTTTCCTGATCTTGTCTTGAGTTACACTGAAATATACTTTTAGATTCTGGAAATAGGATGGAAAAAAAATTGTATTATGTGTCTTCTGCAAAACTCTTAAAATCTAACAATAGATTATGAGTCTGCTCACTCAGCCATAAAGTAGTGGTGTGTCAATCAGTTGTAAGCTTTGTGTAACCAACATAGGAGATAGTCCTACATAACTCATCAGGAACACAGGAAATTTGAAAATGTCGTGTGGGATCAGTTCAGTTATGGGTGAAATGAGAAGACTGAAGCAAAATGTGAAAGGCAGTGTATTGGGAACTGGAGCAGGAAAGGGAACTGATAAATACCAAACGTTATTTTCCAATGTGTTTTTAATCTCTTTGACTCTCCTCTTGGGTGCATGTGTGCTAAATTGCTTCAGTTGTGTCCAAACCCTCTGTGACCCAATGTAGCCTGCCAGGCTCCTCAGTCCATGGGGATTCTTGAAGCAAGAATACTGAAATGGGTTGCCATGCCTTCCTCCAGGGGATCTTGCTGACCCAGGGATCAAACCCCATCTCTGATGTCTCCTACAGTGGTAGGGGGTTTCTTTACCACTAGTGCTACCTGGGAAGCCCTAAGGGCTTAATTTGTGTTAGTTTAAAACATTAATGTGCATTTTCTCAGAAAACATCTTCAAATGTTTTGAAGTGAAATATCAGGGTTATGTCCAAGTATTATGTTGAAAGCCCACAAGATTTGAACCAGGATAGATGCAGAAGGCCCTGTACAGCCTCCCTGTTTAGTACTTACTCTGTGCTACCTCCAGAAATCATTTAACCTCTCTAATGTTTGAATTTTTCTATTTCTAAAACAGTGATGTCATTCATTTGTCATAAGACTATTTTGAGACTAAATAATAGGATGTATTCCAGCTCAAGAAACTTTGTTTCTAAAGAACCATGTTAATTACTGCTGAATTCATTATAACATTTATTTATCTGTTACATGGAAAAGTCAGTTCTTAAGCTTAAAAAAAATGTTTTAGAAGTTTTTTTTTTTTTTAGAAGTTTTTATTTTAATCAAAAAAGTATCTTTTCTTTTTTTTAAAGTATCTTTTCTTGAAATATGTATGATAAATGCTTATATATAAATCAGTATTTCCTTGAGAGGATAAAGTTAAACCTAGTTTTATCTATCTAATCACAGATTTCAGAGTAAGGAATTTGCATTAATCATATTTAACTGTTTTGAATTTAAATAAAGGCTTATGCAAAGTCATGAGCTCAAAGTTGTTTAAAATAACTAATTTGATGATATTAATGTTTACTTCCCAGACATTTTGTGACACTGCTGTTCCAAGAACTCATACACCTTAAAATTTATTCATGCATATTTTCAACTCTGCAGTTTACTGAAATGGGTATGCTAAATTAAGTTATTTCCATCCTAAGGATTGCTCTGTGAAATGAATATGGTGCATAATTATGGAAATGACACTGGTAATTAGCTCAAAGTAGCAGCAGAGCCTACATAAGTTATTTTTTAATACGTGGTTCATTCAAAGAATGTTTTCAGTAACACTTCAATATTTATTTCCCTATTCATTATAATATTAAAGTGGACAAAATGGTCTGTACCGTCATTATATTATAACTAATTTACTAATCCTAAAGACAAATAAGCAAAGTTAAAAAAAAAACAACCTTAACAACCATTATAGTCAACAATTTCTGAAGTGTTGTACCTTTCAGAGAATTATTCAAGCTACCTGTGTATAATTGACTTTATTAAGTAGCACATTTTTGTTTGGTGATTAATACAACACATAGCAGATATAATTGAGTGTGGGTAAATGATATTAAAATATCATAATCTAATAATTTAATGATTTTCTCTGGGGCAACTATATTTCCTTTAACAAGGTCTCAATGTGTGTTTACCCTTTTCAATTTTGTTTTTCAAATCCTGTAATAGTGGAATTTATTTTCTAATTAAAATCTACACTGCCTAATTAGTTTTTTCTAATACTTCTCTGTGAAGGACACTATTTTTTGCTGGGTTAATCATTGCTCTAGGATTAATAAATCCAATGATACTAGAAGAGCATCCATTTTGCATTTCATATTTTTCTACTTAGATTACAAATTATAGATTTTTTAGCAAGTAAATAACATATAAAAAACAATTCTTAGATTTTTTATTAGATTTACCTTCAAGGAATCATAGAAAGATCAAAAATTTAATACTAAGGAAAGCCTTATATAAAATCACAAATGTAAAAATCAACATAATAGTTTTCACAAATTGCTTTAAAATCACTATATCATGTGCAAAAGTTTGCCAAATTTCTTGAATTATAGCAGCTTCAAAAGTTAAGATAATTTATTGGTTTTTTTTTTTTTTTTACTTTATTTTACTTTACAATACTGTATTGGTTTTGCCATACATTAACATGAATCCACCACAGGTGTATATATTTTTATATGAAGTCTATAATTATTGAAAGTCTACAGATTGCCTCGAGAAAGTCCATGAAATCCCTGGACATTATTTCTAAAACTGTGCTGCAATGTGCACATGTGGATTTTGAGAACAAGATTCCATAGTTTTTCTAAGATTTTTAGAGAGTTTTATGATCTATAAAGGGTAAGAACAATGGATCTGCAAGGCTACTTCTAAATCTGTGTATCTGTAACTATCTGAGTTTTTGCTTTAAGTACATAATATATTTTACTCTTCTATTTTTATTCTAGATTAACAATGCATTCAAATGAGAGAAATTAATATATTCTTGATTTGAATGACATCCAAGGTAACTATTCATAGCAATTTCTCATGTTGTCATCTTTATAGGATGAAGAATTGCTGCTAGATTTTTCAATCTGCTGATGTCACAGAAGACAATATGAGCATCAGCCAATATTTCTTAGAAAAATATCCATTCACAGTGTGAAATTTTTATACTAGTTAATACCACCAGCAGCAAAAGGTACACCCTAAAGGGAAGGGAGAGCAACCCAGAAACCTCACATCTTACTCAAATGTGTTTTCCTCCTTCATTAGGTGAGTTACACAATGCAGAGGAGTCATACCTATGTCAGTGTTAAGTTTCCTACTACTGATCATCAAGATAAACTGATATCATTATCACCATCATCATTAATGTTTCATAAATCATTTATTATGTTCAACCAATATTTTTGGTAACGTTTAAAGTTTTCAGTTCAGTTCAGTTTCTTGGTATCTGAATCTTTGAAACACCATGGAATCCAGCACACCAGGCCTCCCTGTCCGTCACCGACTCCCAGAGTTTATTCAAACTCGTGTCCATCGAGTTGGTGATACCATCCAACCATCTTATCCTCTGTTGTCCCCTTCTCTTCCCACCTTCAATCTTTCCCAGCATCAGGGTCTTTTCTAATGAGTCAGTTCTTCACATCAGGTGGCCAAAGTACTGGAGTTTCAGCTTCAGCATTAATTAATATTAAGAACTGATTTCCTTTAGAATGGACTGGTTGGATCTCCTTGTTGTCCAAAGGACTCTCAAGAGTCTTCTCCAACACCACAGTTCAAAGGCATCAGTTTTTCAGCACTCAGTTTTCTTTATAGTCCAGCTCTCACATCCATACACGACTGCTGGAAAAACCATAGCTTTGACTAGACAGACCTTCATTGGCAAAGTAATGCCTCTGCCTTTTAATATGCTCTCTAAGTTGGTCATAACTTTTCTTCTAAGGAGCAAGAGTCTTTTAATTTCATGAATGCAGCCACCGTCTACAGTGATTTTGGAGCCCCGCAAAACTAAAGTCAGCCACTGTTTCCACTGTTACCGTATATATTTGCCATGAAGTAATGGGAAAGTGAAAGAGAGTGAAAAAGTTGGCTTAAAGCTCAACATTCAGAAAACAAAGATCATGGCATCCAGTCCCATCATTTCTTGGGAAATAGATGGGGAAACAGTGGAAACAGTGT
The DNA here is from genome assembly GCF_042477335.2 of Ovis canadensis. Classification (NCBI taxonomy): domain Eukaryota; kingdom Metazoa; phylum Chordata; class Mammalia; order Artiodactyla; family Bovidae; genus Ovis; species Ovis canadensis. The sequence goes on from NC_091254.1 coordinate 59,404,498, forward strand.
CAGACTTTATTTTGGGGGGCTCCAAAATCACTGCAGATGGTGACTGCAGCCATAAAATTAAAAGACGCTTACTCCTTGGAAGAAAAGTTATGACCAACCTAGATAGCATATTCAAAATCAGAGACATAACTTTGCCAACTAAGGTCCGTCTAGTCAAGGCTATTGTTTTTCCTGTGGTCATGTATGGATGTGAGAGTTGGACTCTGAAGAAGGCTGAGCACCGAAGAATTGATGTATTTGAACTGCGGTGTTGGAGAAGACTCTTGAGAGTCCCTTGGACTGCAAGGAGATTCAACCAGTCCATTCTGAAGGAGATCAGCCCTGGGATTTCTTTGGAAAGAATGATGCTAAAGCTGAAACTCCAATACTTTGGCCACCTCATGCGAAGAGCTGACTCATTGGAAAAGACTCTGATGCTGGGAGGGATTGGAAGCAGGAGGAGAAGGGGACGACAGAGGATGAGATGGCTGGATGGCTTCATTGACTCGATGGATGTGAGTCTGAGTGAACTCTGGGAGTTGGTGATGGACAGGGAGGCCTGGCGTGCTGCAATTCATGGGGTCACATAGAGTCAGACATGATTGAGTGAGTGAACTGAACTGAACTGAATGAGACCAGATGCCTTAATCTTAGTTTTCCAAATGTTGAGCTTTAAGCCAACTTTTTCACTCTCCTCTTTCACTTTCATCAAGAGTCTCTTTAGTTCTTCACTTTATGCCATAAGGATGATGTCATCTGCATATCTGAGGTTTATGATATTCTCCTGACATTCTTGATTCCGACTTATGCTTCATCCAATCCAGCGTTTCTCATGATGTACTCTGCATATAAGCTAAATAAGCATATAAATTTAAAGCCTTAGGTACTTCAAATTTAGTTATTATGAACTCTAGATTTTCCCTACATCAGATTTTATGCAACTTTGTTTCATTCTTTTCTAAATGGTGATTATGTATTTTAATATTTATATTTTTACAACTTTATATATATATATATGCATTTGAAAATAAGAAAAATATTCTTTAGCCATGGATTAAAAATAAAAAGAAGCAACGCATGGGATAGTTGCATTTTGCTATATAAAAACTATAAATTTATATACAGGTAGCTTACATATACTTATAATTTAAATAAAAATAACACTCTACATGCTATTATATATCACAAATGGTTTTGGGGACTAAGATAGAATTGTTTAATCCTAAAGAGGCAGTAGACACACATGAGAAGAATGTCATGGGAAGATTAGCACAAGCCAAGGAACTACCTGGAAGTTGGCAAAAAGCCTGGAGCAGATGATTCTCCAGCTCCTTCAGAGGGAGCATAGCCCTATCAACACCTGGATACAAACCTTTGGCCTCCAGAACTGTAAAACAAAACATTTCTATTATTCTAAGTTTCCCAGTTTATGGCACTCCATTATAGCAGCCCTCACACATTAATATACTCATTTATTTACTGTACCTTATTTTTCTTATTCTAAATAATAATAATAAAAAAATCTCCTAGGTATGCCAATGTACAAACAGAAAAAAAATCACTATAATTACTACAATATAAAATAAATGAAAAATAAAATAAATGTTACATTCTAATTGTGACAAGTGATCTTGACATTTTTGACTAACTTAAAACAGTAAATATTGCAATCACATTTATCTGCATAGTTCCCAACTTTATAATTGTGTGTATGCTAAGTCATTTCAGTTGTGTATGACTCTTTGTGACCCTGTGGACTGTAGCCCACCAGGCTCCTCTGTCCATGGGATTCTCTAGGCAAGAGTACTGGAGTGGGTTGCCATGCCCGCCTCCAGGGGATCTTCATGACCCAGGGATCAAACCCATGTCTCTGACACTTCCTGCATTGGCAGGCAGTTTCTTTACCACTAGCACCACCTGGGCAGCCTCGCTTTGTAACTGTAGAACATTGTAAGTCCAATGCTCTATAGAGTTAAATTTAAATATTGAATGATCTTTTATTGCTAATCATATCATTGGCTCATATCTATTAAGCAGCTAGTTGACTGTTCTCAGCTATTATTATGTGAAACTGCTACCTAGATTGAGCTGTCATACCATTTCTTAACTCAAAGATTATAGCAACTACTAATCAGTACAGGATATATTATAAAAGAATGACAATTCAACACACACATTCACATTCATTCATTAAACAAATGTTACTTACAGCAGGGTTCTTTCTTAAATATAGTTATTTAAAATATGACCAAACTAATTTATTTAGCACATTGAGAATAACATAGCATATAGATTAAAATATCAATAAATTATAAATTGTGTTTTATTTTTAGTCAATCTGATATGGTTCTCTAAGTGAGTCTCAGTATTTTTTTTTCTTGCAAATGAGGATAGAGATTATCATTTCTAACACAAATGCTGAGATTTCAGTGATCAAGGAAAAGACATCGGTAGAAAAATAAGTAGATTTCAGGTTCTAAGACAATTTTAAAAATATCAGTTTAAAGGGTAAAGTTTCTTTACCATAGTTGATGATGTGATTGAAAACATGACCATGTGACATTTCAGTTCCTCCAAAAACTCACATCTGTCTGCATCTCCTGCATTGCAGGCAGATTCTTTACCCACTGAGCCACCTGGGAAGCTGATTGTTAGAATGAGGTGGAAGTAACTTTAAGCAAGTTCCTCATCCAAGCCTCCAAAAGCTTAAACATTTTCTCTCTTTTTGCTTTGGGAACCCATTCACACATGAACGTGTTTGACCTAGTCTTCTGGGTAATAAGCAGCATAAGTGTAATTGCCACTGTCATCCCAGATAACTTCCACACATAGCAATGAGATCACAAGGGACAATTTACCATCAGTCAACATGTCAGTCATTAGTAGACACAGTTCAGATTATCTAAACTTGGTCTAGACCAGCTTGGGGGTTTCTCTGGTGGCTCAGACCGTATGTAATCTCCCTGAAAAGTGGGAGACCTGGGTTTGATATCAAAAAGATCCTCTGAAGAAGGGTATGACTACTCACATCAGTATTCTTGCCTGGAAAATGCTACAGACAGTGGAACCTGTCGGGCTATAGTCCATAAGGTCTCAAAGAGTTGGACAGGACTGAGAGACTAATACATTCACTTTAGACCAGATTAACACAATAACAGCAGCTCTGTGATCCAAATAAATAGCTATTGTTTCGGGTCATTCAGACTGATATGATTGATGCAATTCCTGGAAGTGGAATGCTGTTGTTAAAAATAGAAAAACAATCATGCATTTCCATTGGGAGGAGGTGATAGCACTCCACTTTCTATTTTACTAAACAGTTTCCTAATTCACGGCTCCTTCAGCCTCTGATACCATTAGTTCTCTTTATGCTTTTCCAGTTTCTGCCTCCACATTCTATATAGTAGTGAAAATACAAATGGCCAAACACTCATGTGTGATAACTTGGACAGTAAGAAATGTATCCAATGAATTTTTAGATTTGTATACAGGAATGACTGGAACTAAAGTTGTGAGTGTCCATTTGGTTGTATTAGCTGTGATTGATAAATAGCTACAAGGGAGGGAAGAGATAAACAATGTACCCTTTAACAAGCAGAATTGAGGGATACGGTAGAGGAGAAAGGCTTCCCTGGTGGCTCAGAGGTTAAAGTGTCTGCCTGCAATGTGGGAGACCTGGGCTTGAGCCCTGGGTCGGGAAGATCCCCTGGAAAAGGAAATAGCAACCCACTCCAGTATTCTTGCCTGGAGAATCCCATGGACAGAGAAGCCTGGTGGGTTACAGTCCACAGGGTTGCAAAGAGTCAGACACGACTAAATGACTTAACTAATTAACTAACCATAGAGGAGAAATAGCAATAACCTCAGATATGCAGATGACTCCACCCTTATGGGAGAAAATGAAGAGGAACTAAAAAGCCTCTTGATGAAAGTGAAAGAGGAGAGTGAAAAAGTTGGCCTAAAGCTCAACATTCAGAAAGCAAAGGTCCTGGCATCTGGTCCCATTACTTCATGGCAAATAGATGGAGAAACAGTAGAAATGGTGGTAGAATTTAATTTTGCGGGGGGGGGGGGGGGGGCTCTAAAATCACTGCAGATGTGAATACAGCCATGACATTAACAGACACTTACTCCTTGGAAGAAAACTTATGACCAACGTAGAGAGCATATTAAAAGGCAGAGACATTACTTTGCCAGTGAAGGTCTGTCTAGTCAAAGCTATGGTTTTTCCAGCAGTCATGTATGGCTGTGAGAGTTGGATTATGAAGAAAGCTGAGTGCCGAAGAATTGATGCCTTTGAACTGTGGTGTTGGAGAAGACCCCTGAGAGTCCCTTGGACTGCAAAGAAATCCAACCAGTCCATCCTAAAGGAAATCAGTCCTGAATGTACATAGGAAGAACTGATGTTGAAGCTGAAACTCCAATACATTGGCCACCTGATGTGAAGAACTGACTCATTAGAAAAGACCCTGATGCTGGGAAAGATTGAAGGAGAGAGAAGAAGGGGATGACAGAGGATGAGATGGCTGGATAGCATCACTGACTAAATAGATATGAATTTGAGTAAACTCTGGATGTTGCTGGTGGACAGGGAGGCTTGGTGTGCTGCAGTCCATTGGATCACAAAGAGTCAGACATTACTGAGCACTGAACTGACTGATAGAGGAGAAAGGACTTGCTAGGTTGGAAGAACAAAACTGCATCTCATCTCCAGTCTTCTCAGTTAGTAAAAAAATTCTCAAAGTGATATGAGACCTGGGGTAAAAAATCAAATGAAGAGTGTGGCTGTAAGACCCTTCAGTTCAGTTCAGTTCAGTTCAGTTCAGTCACTCAGTCGTGTCCGATTCTTTGCGACCCCATGAATCGCAGCATGCCAGGCCTCCAGGTCCATCACCATCTCCCGGAGTACACTCAGACTCACGTCCATCGAGTCCGTGATGCTATCATGCCATCTCATCCTCTGTCATCCTCTTCTCCTGCCCTCAATCCCTCCCACCATGAGTCTTTTCCAATGAGTCAGCTCTTCGCATGAAGTGGCTAAAGTACTGGAGTTTCAGCTTTAGCATCATTCCTTCCAAAGAACACCCAGGGTTGATCTCCATCAGAATGAACTGGTTGGATCTCCTTGCAATCCAAGGGACTCTCAAGAGTCTTCTACAACACCACAGTTCAAAAACATCAGTTCTTCGGGGCTCAGCTTTCTTTACAGTCCAACTCTCACATCCATACATAACCACAAGAAAAACCATAGCCTTGACTAGACGGACCTTAGTCGGCAAAGTAATATCTCTGCTTTTGAATATGCTATCTAAGTTGGTCATAACTTTTCTTCCTAGGAGTAAGCGTCTTTAAATTTCATGGCTGCAATCACCATCTGCAGTGATTTTGGAGCTGCAAAAAATAAAGTCCAAAACGGTTTTCACTGTTTCCCCATCTATTTCCAATGAAGTGATGGGACCAGATGCCATGATCTTCGTTTTCTGAATGTTGAGCTTTAGGCCAATGTTTTCACTCTCCTCTTTCACTTTCATCAAAAGGATTTTTAGCTCCTCTTCACTTTCTGCCATAAGGGTGGTGTCATCTGCATATCTGAGGTTCTTGATATTTCTCCTGGCAATCTTGATTCCACCTTGTGTTTCTTCCAGTCCAGCGTTTCTCATGATGTATTCTGCATATAAGTTAAATAAGCAGGGTGACAATATATAGCTTTGACGTACTCCTTTTCCTATTTGGAACCAGTCTGTTGTTCCATGTCCAGTTCTAACTGTTGCTTCCTGACCTGCATACAGATTTCTCAAGAGGCAGGTCAGGTGGTCTGGTAGTCCCATCTCTTTCAGAATTTTCCACAGTTGATTGTGATCCACACAGTCAAAGGCTTTGGCATAGTCAATAAAGCAGAAATAGATGTTTTTTCTGGAATTTTCTTGCTTTTCCAATGATCCAGTGGATGTTGGCAATTTGATCTGTGGTTCTTCTGCCTTTTCTAAAACCAGCTTGAACATCTGGAATTTCACAGGTCATGTATTGCTGAAGTCTGGCTTGGAGAATTTTGAGCATTCCTTTACTAGCGTGGGAGATGAGTGCAATTATGTGGTAGTTTGAGCATTCTTTGGCATTGACTTTCTTTGGAATTGGAATGAAAACTGACCTTTTCCAGTCCTGTGGCCACTGCTGAGTTTCCAAATTTGCTGGCATATTGAGTGCACCACTTTCACAGCATCATCTTTCAGGATTTCAAACAGCTCAATTGGAATTCCACCACCTCCACTAGCTTTGTTCGTAGTGATGCTTTCTAAGGCCCACTTCACATTCCAAGATGTCTGGTTCTAGATTAGTGGTCACATCATCATGATTATCTGGGTCATGTAGATCTTTTTAGTACAGTTCTTCTGTGTATTCTTGCCAACTCTTCTTAATATCTTCTGCTTCTGTTAGGTCCAGACCATTTTTGTCCTTTATCAAGCCCATCTTTGCATGAAATGTTCCCTTGGTATCTAATTTTCTTGAAGAGATCTCTAGTCTTTCCCATTCTGTTGTTTTCCTCTATTTCTTTGCATTGATCGCTGAAGAAGGCTTTCTTATCTCTTCTTGCTATTCTTTGGAACTCTGCATTTAGATGCCTATATCTTTCCTTTTCTCCTTTGCTTTTCACCTCTCTTCTTTTGACAGCTATTTGTAAGGTCTCCCCAGACAGCCATTTTGCTTTTTTGCGTTTCTTCTCCATGGGGATGGTCTTGATCCCTGTCTCCTGTACAATGTCATGAACCTCATTCCATAGTTCATCAGGCACTCTATCTATCAGATCTAGGCCCTTCAATCTATTTCTCACTTCCACTGTATAATCATAAGGGATTTGATTTAGGTCAAACCTGAATGGTCTAGTTGTTTTCCCTACTTTCTTCAATTTAAGTCTGAATTTGGTAATAAGGAGTTCATGATCTCATCCACAGTCAGATCCTTGTCTTGTTTTTTTGACTGTATAGAGCTTCTCCATCTTTGGCTGCAAAGAATATAATCAATCTGATTTCAGTGTTGACCATCTGGTGATGCCCATGTGTAGAGTTTTCTCTTGTGTTGTTGGAAGATGGTGTTTGCTATGACCAGTGCATTTTCTTGGCAAAATTCTATTAGTCTTTGCCCTGCTTCATTCCGCATTCCAAGGCCAAATTTGCCTGTTACTCCAGGTGTTTCTTGACTTCCTACTTTTGCATTCCAGTCCCCTATAATGAAAAGGACATCTTTTTTTGGGGTTAGTTCTAAGAGGTCTTGTAGATCTTCATAAAACCATTCACATCAGTTGGGGCATAGACTGGATAACTGTGATATTAAATGGTTTGCCTTGGAGACGAAGAGAGATCATTCTGTCATTTTTTGAGATTGCATCCAAGTACTGCATTTCAGACTCTTTTGTTGACCATGATGGCTAGTCCATTTCTTCTGAGGGATTCCTGCCTGCAGTAGTAGATATAATGGTCATCTGAGTTAAATTCACCCATTCCAGTCCATTTTAGTTCACTGATTCCTAGAATGTCGACGTTCACTCTTGCCATCTCTTGTTTGACCACTTCCAATTTGCCTTGATTCATGGACCTGATATTCCAGGTTCCTATGCAATATTGCTCTTTACAGCATCGGATCTTGCTTCTATCACCAGTCACATCCAACAAGGATTGTGTAATAGTTGTATCTAAAAAACAAAACAAAACAAAACAAAACAAAAAAAAAAACCACCAACTTGAGCTAAGAGGAATTGCAGTAGCTGTATAGGCTAGGAAGTGTATTTTCCTTCAATTATGAGACATCTCTTATACAAAAGAAAGGGTCCTTCAGAGAGCAAACCAAAATCTAAGAGAAATGGGGCAAGGCAGAGAGAGGACAGAGTAATGGGGAAGAACTCTTAGAAAGCAGAATCAGACGCTATTGAAGACTCATTTCCTTTCTCAGAGAGGACCTAAGAATATTTACTCTTTGAGACTAGTGGTTGTGGTGTGCCTAACTTCTCTCTCTCTCTCTCTCTCTCTCTGTTTTTTTTCAGTTGGAGTATAAGGTTGGTACAAAAATATTTACAATTTTGGACTGTGAATTTTAAATAATTGTAACTAGGCTCAAACACATCTTCATTAATCAAAATAGGTACCATTACAACCAACACATGTTTTCCAATGAGAAATAAGTTTATTTATTCCTGTAGCATAAAAACCCATGCTTTAGAATTCAACAAAATCTCAGAAAGCGTTTTCTGTTTCCTGCTGATTGTGGAAACATTTTCCCTGTAAAAAAGTTGTCTAGGTGCTAGAAGAGGTGGTTGTTTATTGGAAAGGTCAGGGGAATATGGTGAATGAGGCAAAACTCTGTAGCCCAATTCGTTCAATTTTTGAAGCCTTAGTTGTGTGATATGCAGTCAGGCGTGGTCTTGGAAAAGACTTGAACCTTTCTGTTGACCAATGCTGGCTTCACGTGTTGCAGTTTTCGGTGCATCTCATCAATTTGCTGAGTGTAATTTTCAGATATTGTGGTTTCACTGTGATTTAGAAAACTGTAGTGGATCAGACCAGCGGCAGACCACCAAACAGTGCCATTTTTTTTGGTGCAAGTTTGGTTTTGAGTATTGCTTTTTTTTTTTTGGGGGGGGGGTGGGGTGGGGTGGGAGGTATTGCTTTTGAGCTTCTTCCTGGTCCAACCACTGAGCTAGTCACTGCCAGTTGTCATACAAAATCCACATTTCATAGCACATCTCAATCTAGTCAATAGCTGTTTGGTTGTTGTTGCATACAATAAAAGATGACACTTCAAAATGATTATTTTTTTTTTTAAATTTGCAAACATGAGGCACCCACTTATCAAACTTTTTCACCTTTTCAAAAACTGAGTGACCATAGAATGGTTGACATGGAGTTCTTGGGCAAATTTTGTGTAGTTGTCAGAGGATTAGCTTTGATAATCCTCTCAATTGGACGTTGCCAAATTTCAATTGCCTGCCACTGTGCTCCTCATTTTTAAGACTCTTTTCTCCTTGAACCACTACTGCACTGTACATTCATCAGCAGTTTCTGAGCCAGATGCATTGTGGATGTTGCAAGTTGTCTCTCTTGCTTTAAACCCATTTTGAACTCAAATTAAAAAATTGCTCAAATTTACTTTTTGTCTAACATCAATCCTACAGTCTAAAATAAGTATAAAATAAACAACAACTAATAAGTCATTAGCAAAAAAAGAAGCATAAAGTGAGAAATATATATTAAAATGATGTAAAACATAACCAGTGTTATGTTGGATTCCAATATCAAATGGCAAAATCCAACAATGCAAAACTACAATACTTTAATTACTTTACAAGGTTGTGTTAGTTTCTGCTGTACAACAAAGTGATTAAGGTCTCTCTTCTCTCTCTATATATAAATATATATATATAGAGAGAGGTGCCTCCCTCTTGCACATCCCTCCCTCCCTCATCCCACCAAAATAGGCCCCCACAGAGTACTGAGCAGAGCTCCCTTGCTACACAGAAGGTTCCCACTAGCTATCAATTTTACACATGTATGTGTCAATCCTTATCTCCCAATTCAACTTCACTCCACTCCCCACCTCATGCCCACATGCTTATTCACTATGTGTGCATCTCTACTCCTGCTCTTCAGATGGATTTGTCTGTATAATTTTTCTAGATTCCACATTTTGTTGCTGTTGTTCTTCAGTCACCCAGTCATGGCTGACTTTTTGCAACCCCATGGACTGCAGCATACCAGGCCTTCCTGTCCCTCATCATCTCCCAGAGTTTGCCCAAGTTTTTGTTTATTGCATTGGTGATGTTATCCAGATATCTCATCCCTTGATGCCCTCTTCTCCTTCTGCCCTTGATCTTTCCCAGCATCAGGGATTTTCCAGTGAGTTGTCTTTTCACATCAGATGGCCACAATACTGGAGATTCAGCTTCAGCATCAGCCCTTCCAGTGAATATTCAGGGTTGATTACCCTTAAAATTGACTGGTTTGATCTCCTTGCTGTCCAAAGGACTTTCCAAAGTCTTATCCAGCACCCCCACAGTTGAAAGGCATCAATTCTTTGATGTTCTGCCTTCTTTATGACCCAAATATTACAACCATACTTGATCACTGGGAAGACAATAGCCTTGACTATATGGACTTTTGTAGGCAGAGCAATGTTTCTGCTTTACAACACATTCTCTGTATTTGGCATTGCTTTCCTGCCAAGAAGCAATTGTCTTCTGATTTCATGGCTCACTACAGTGATTTTGGAGCCCAAGAAGAAAAAAGTGGTCATTATTTCCATATTTTCCCCTTCTATTTGCCACGCAGTAACGGGGCCAGATGCCATGATCTTAATTTTTAAATACTTGGTCTTAAGCTGGTTCTTTCACTCTCCTCCTTCATCCTCATCAAGAGGCTCTTTACCTCTTCTTCACTTTCTGCCATTAGAGCAGTATCTTCTGCATATCAGAGGTTGTTGATGCTTCTCCTGCCTATCTTGATTCCGGCTTGTATCTCAGCCAGCCTGGCATTTCTCATGACTTACTCAATGTATAGATTAAACAAACAGGGTGACAGCAGACAGCCCTGTTGTACTCCTTTCTTATTTTGAACCAATTAGTTGTTCCATACAGGATTTTAACTATTGTTTTTTGACCTGCATACAGGTTTCTCAAGAAACATGTAAGATGGTCTGGTATTCCCATCTCTTTAAGAGCTTTCCACAGTTTGTAATGATCCACACAGTCAAAGGCTTCAGCATAGTCAATGAAACATAGATAGATGCTTTTCTGAAATTCCCTTGCTTCCGCTATAATCCAGCGAACATTGGCAATTTGATCTCTAGTTCCTCTTCCTTTTCTAAACCAGCTTAGATGTCTGAAATTTGTTGATTTGCTGAAGACTAGCATGAAAAGGCAATGGCAATCCACTCCAGTGTTCTTGCCTGGAAAATCCCAGGGATGAGGGAGCCTGGTGGGCTGCCAACCATGGGGTCACACAGAGTTGGACATGACTGAAGGAACTTAGCAGCAGCAGCAGCAGCATGAAGAAGACTAGCTGAAGACTAGCATGATGACATGCTGAAGACTAGCATGATGAAGACATACTGACCACTAGCTGATGTTGAAGACTGGCATGCAATATTGTATCAAATTCATTACATTCTTTGTAGCTGAAGATGAAGAAGCTGTATCCAGTCAGCAGAAACAAGACCTGGAGCTGACTGTGGCTTAGATCATCACCTTCTTATATCAAAATCCAGGCTTAAACTAAAGAATACCAGAAAAACAGTAGGCCAGCCAGGTACTACTTAAATAAAATCCCATATGAATTTGCAATAGAGGTAACAGATAGATTCAAAGGACTAGATCTAGATAGCAGTGTGCCTGAAGAATTATGGACAAAAGTCCATAATATTGTACAGGAGGCTGAACAAAACCATCCCAAAGGGGGAAAAAAAATCAAGAAGATAAAGTGGTTATCTGAGAAGTCTTTATGAATAGCAGAATGAAGAGAAGTGAAAAGTAAGGGAGAGAGGGAAAGATACATCCAATTAAACACAGAATTTCAAAGAATAGTTAAAAGAGACAAGAAGGCCTTCTTCAATGAACAATGTTTAATAATAGAATAAAACAACAAAAGGGAAAAGACTAGAGATCCCTTCAGGAAAATTGGAAACATAAAGTGAGCATTCTGCCCAAAGATCAGCACAATTAATGGTAAAAATGGTAGAGACCAAGTAGATGCTGAAGAAATAAAGAAGAGATGCAAAGAATGCATGGAAGAACTGTAAAAAATAGATCTTAATGAACCAGATTACTATGATGGTGTGATGAGTCACCCAGAGTCAAATTCTGGAGTGAAAAGTCAAATAGGCCTTAAGAAACTCTGTTGTTAAAAGAGCTAGTGAATGCGATGAAATTCCAGTGGAACTATTCAAATCCCCAAAGAGGATGTCATCAAGGTTTTGCATTCATTATTGAGCATATCTGGAAGACCCAGCAGTGGCCACAGGACTGAAAAAAATAAATTCTCATTCCAGTTTCCAAGAAGTGTACCATCAAAGAATGTGCTAATCATCAGACAACTGTACTCATCTCCCATGCTAGATTTCATATATATGTGTTAATATACAGTGCTTTCTTTTTTCTTTCTGACTTACTTCACTCTGTATGACAGACTCCTAGTCCATCCACATTTCTACAAATGATCTAATTTTACTCCTTTTTATGACTGAGTAGTATTTTGCTGTATACTTATATCTTCTTTATTCATCCATCTGACATTAGACATAGTGTTAACATGAGTTTGGTCTATGGTAGCCCTATAGTGATATCCAGTAATGTCTGGGACTCTAGTATTTACTTTAGTTCAAAATAGGAATGAAATCTACTTGAAAGTGACATTCCAATTTGCTGTTTGAGCTCTAAACATTTCTGTCTTCGAGGCATGGGTATTCAACTTCACTACTGAAAACATTAACCCTTTGTTTGACTGGTTATTGTGCAGAGTTTTAGACATCTTACCAGTAGGCTATAAAATATTATTCAGTACACTTGAGCCTTGGCTTCCATAGCTAGTGTATCTCAGACTAATGTTGGCAGTTCACTGTTCAAAGACAAAACACATTTTCTACAAAAGAAAAGTTTTAGAAGTTGTTCTGGGGCATTGAGACCTCTCTGTGTTTGCCTGAGCATCCTTTCTCCTGTGAATCATATTCTTCATCTTTATTAAGAGCCTCATGTGAATATACATTGTAGAATTTCAGTAATTCCTGCAAACTTGCATATACAAATTTTGCTGCTATTGTCTTACCATTATATTTGAATGTAAAGACATATAACTTGTCTTTTTTCAGTTTATAGGTCTTATTCAAATGAAGACATTAATGAACATTAATAAGAGTATATTATTAGGATAATCTGAATATGTCGTGTCCTCTTCATGCATAGGAAGAAATAACTCAGATTCTAAACATACTCAGAAGTTAGCAGCACCACATAAAAGGAATTGTATTCCAAACTCTAACCCATCTGTAGTCAGAATTATTACATACAGTATTTCTATTTTTTAAAGATATAATTTCAATATATTCAGTGTTTAATGGTTTCATTCCTGACAGGCTGGTACTAAATAAGCTTTATTAACCTCTTCCAAAATGTATTAAAATTTTTATTTGACCCAGCAATTTCAATTTGAGTATTATCTACAGAAAATTAAACTCTAACTTGAAAAACTATATGCACCCATGTTCATTGAAGCACTGTTTACAATAGTCAAGATATGGAAACTACCTAAGTGTCCATCAAGGGAAGAATGAACAAAGGAGTTGTGATATATATATCATGCTGAGTGAAATAAACCAGACAGAGAAAGACAAGTACTGTTTGCTTTCTCTTATATGTGAAAACTAAAAGAAACACAAGACAAGCCCATAGATATGGAAAATATATCAGTAATGGTCAGAGATATAGGGTGCAAGAAATGTGTGAAAGGCATCAAAAGGTTAAAAAGGAAGAAAAAAAAAAGTTTAAACTTGACAAGGGTCAGGAAAGTATGTAACTGGGAAATGAGGATGAAAGAGTGTAGCCCCTGAAGGGAAGTTCAAGCCTCAGCAATGAGTTCAGGTTTTGTGAGCACTTGAAGTTAGAATACGGGATCCTGGAACAAAGACAAATCAAATAAATATACTTTAAAGAATAATTTGTTAATCAGTTTGTACCTATTGGTCGAAAATATTGATTAGTACTACTTAGGAACTAAGGCTATACTGTATCAAGAAAATAAGTTTGCTTTTCTGGGTAATAAAGCCAATCAAAACCTTATTTTCCATTTAATTAGTAAAGGGAGACTAACCAAGATGATATTTTGAAATCAGAATCAAGCCAACATATAGGTTTGCTGCTGCAAAGAATTTAATGGAGGGAATTCTGGGAAACTCAACCTGCTGAGGGAAAAATATTTTCAAGTGCCAGGAAAGACTCAGAAGTGTATATCCCAACAAACGTTTTAATGCTATACACTTTGGAAGTGAATCGGGGAGCAAGGACAGCAAGTGGGGGTACCTGTGAACCACTGGGCAAAGAAACGTTGTATCCAGGAAAATACAAACGATATTTTTGTAAAGGGTAAAAACTCGAAGCGTCCAAAACAGAATCTGGATCAAAATGAACAACCATGCTCTGAAGGCAAATTTGAAGTCAAGAAACTAGGAATTGTGAAGATCTAGAGACAGTTATGAGTGGCAAGGAGAAAAGATCACATCAACATCAAAATATACCTCACTTTAGTATTAATACCTAGAGAACTGGATTCGTCTCTTGGCCCTTCTATTTCAGCTTTATGTCATCACTAATCCCAATAAATTTATAATGATTTTGATTTGCAGGGAACAAATTTAAATATAGACTATAGAATGGAGGACATACTGCCAATACAATTGCTATTAGTAAGCACTTAGGTATTCATTGTAATGATATCTAAAATCCAATGGAAAAAATCATGAGATCCAAGTTTAAGAATATCTCCATAATGTTAGATAAGATGTACTTGCTCTAACCAGAGTGTTAGGGTTCTCTGTTCTGCCTTAAACACCTCTGAGGGCTTCTAGTGTACTTTGTTGTCTCACCAGAATTTGAAATCAACTATAGCAAGGAAAGATAAGAAAACCTTCCTCAGTGATGAATACAAAGAAATAGAGGAAAACAATAGAATGGGAAAGACTAGCGTTCTCTTCAAGAAAATTAGAGATACCAAGGGAACATTTCATGCAAAGACAAGCACAATAAATGACAGAAACAATATGCACCTAAAAGAAGCGGAAGATATTAAGAAGAGGTGGCAAGAGTAAACAGAAGAACTATACAAAAAAAGATCTTTGTGACCCAGATAACCACGGTGGTGTGATCATTCACCTAGAGCCAGATCTCCTGGAATGTGAAGTCAAGTGGGCCTTAGGAAGCATGACTACAAAGAAAGCTAGTAGAGGTGATGGAATTCCAGTTGAGCTATTTCAATTCGGAAAGATGATGCTGTAAAACTACTGCACTCAATATGCCAGCAAATTTGGTAAATTCAGAAGTGGCCACAGGACTGGAAAAGGTCAATTTTCATGCCAATCCCAAAGAATGTTCAAACTACCACATAATTGTACTCATCTCACACACTAGCAAAGTAATGCTCAAAATTCTCCAAGCCAGGCTTCAACAGTATGTGAACTGTGGACTTCCAGATGTTCAAGCTGGATTTAGAAAAGGCAGAGGAACCAGAGACCAAATTGCCAAAATTCACTGGATCATAGAAACTGCAAGAGAGTTACAGAAAAACATCTACTTCTGCTTCATTGATTATGCCAAAGCCTTTAACTGTGTAGATCACAACAAACATTGGAAAATTCATCAAGAGATGGGAATAAAGACAACCTTACCTGCCTCCTGAGAAATCTGTATGCAGGTCAAGAAGCAACAGTTGAAAGCAAACATAGAACAAAAGACTATTTCCAAATTGAGAATGGAGTACATCAAGGCTGTAATATTGACACCTTGCTTATTTAACTTATATGTAGGGTATATCATGTGAAATGTCAGGGTGGGTGAAGCACAAGCTGGAATCAAGATTGCTGGAGAAGTATCAATAACCTCAGATATGCAAATGACACCACCCTTATGGCAAAAAGTGAAGAACTGAAGAGTCTCTTGATGAAAGTGAGAGAGGAGAGTGAAAAAGTTGGCTTAAAAGTCAACATTCAAAAAACTAAGATCATGGTATCTGGTTCCATCACTTCATGGCAAATAGATAGGGTGGAAACAGTGACAGACTTTATTTTCTTGCACTCCAAAATCACTGCAGCTGTTAACTGCAGCCATGAAATTAAAAGACACTTCCTCCTGGGAAGAAAAGCTATTATCAAACTAGATAACATATTAAAAAGCAGAGACATTACTTTGCCAACAAAGGTCCATCTAGTCAAAACTTCAGTTTTTCCAGTAGTCATGTATGAATGTAAGAGCTGTACTATAAAGAAAGCTGAGTGCCATAATATTAATGCCTCTGAGCTTTGGTGTTGGAGAAGACTCTTGAGAGTCCCTTGGACTGCAAGAAGATCCAACTAGTCCATCCTAAAGGAAATCAGTCCTAAATATTCATTGGAAGGACTGATGCTGAAGCTGAAACTCCAAAATTTTCACCACCTGATGTGTAGAACTGACTCTGGAAATGACCCTGATTCTGGGAAAGGTTGAAGGCAGGAGGAGAAGGGGATGATGGAGGATGAGATGGTTGGATAGCATCACCGACTCAATGGACATGTTTGAGCAAGCTCTGGGAGTTTTTGATGGACAGGGAAACCTGATGTGCTGCAGTCCAAGGCGTCTCAAAGAGTCAGAAATGACTGAGTGACTGAGCTGATAGTCTTATTAAGCTAGTTTAAAATGCCAGCCTTTGGGATATGGTGTCATGATGACAAAGTAAGGAGATCCTGGTGTCACATCCTCTCAGGGACACACCAAAACTACAACTGTATATGGAACAAATCTGGAAATAACCTGAAGGGGAGCAGAACAGCTCTTCTAAAACTCAGGATATAACTTAGAAAACATATTAAGATGAATAGGAGAAGTAGAAACTCAGTCTACATAGTACCCGCACCTAAACGCAGTTACACTTTCTCCCCCCAAAACAGAAATACCATAAACGTGAAGGTCCTCCCTAAGGAGTTATGGGTTCAAGCCCCACATTGGGCACACCATCCCTAAGAACCTGCACTGGGAATACAATCACCCATAACAATTAGCTCTGAAATCTATCAGGGCTTACTCCCTGGACAGCTGGCAGTGAGAGGAGGGAGTGAGTGTGCTGTAGCAAACCAAGACGTAACTTTTAAAAGGCTAGTGTAAAAACTCACTCTCTGAGTCTCAGTGCAAAGTCAGTGAAAAGCCCCCGGGCCAAATATGAGGCAGATTCATTGACTAATTTTATAGCCAGTGCTGAAAAGGCAGAGGTCTGTTGGAAGCACTGTTGGGCTCCATATTAAAAATGAAAAAAATAATTCTGCCTCTACTTAATTGGCCAGGCACTGTTGGGTATCATTTTTTACACTGGTCATCTACCTTGATAGTACCATTTACATTGCTCCAGCCAGGTGCCCAATCAAAGTGGCTCTCAACTGAACACAAATAAGCAGATACACTATGCTCATGTTTGGAGGAATTAATATTGTTAAAATACCCATAACACCTAAAGCAGTATACCTATTCATTGTAATACCCCTGAAAACATCAAAAACATTTTTTTTTTATAGAACTGGAACACATAATCTTAAAATATGTATGAAATCATGAAAGACACTGGATAGGCAAAGTTACCTTGAAAAAGAATGAGGCTGGAAATGTCATGTTTCTTGATGTCAAACTATATTATAAAACCATAGTAATCAGACAGTGTAGTACTGGCACAAAAACAGACACATAGACCAATCGGACAGAAAAGAGAGCTCAGAAATAAACCCATGCACACATGGTCAATTAATCTATGACAAAGGCGGCAAAAATTAAAATGTGGCATTCATCTTCAATAAATGATGTTGGAAAAATTTGGCAGGTTCCATAAAATAATAAATATGAACCACTATTTTACAGCTGATACAAAAACAAACAAACAAAACAACAACAACAATAACAAACCTTTCAAACATGTATACTATCATGTGAATTGAATCGCCAGTCTATGTCTGACGCAGGATGCAGCATGCTTGGGGCTGGTGCATGGGGATGACCCAGAAAGATGTTATGGGGAGGGAGGTGGGAGGGGGGTTCATGTTTGGGAATGCATGTAAGAATTAAAGATTTTAAAATGTAAAAAATAAAAAACTAAAAAAACAAAAAAACAAAAAAAAAAAACAAAAAAAAAAAACAAAAGGAAAAAAAAATAAAAATAAAAAATTCAGGAAAATTTTTAAAGTCATTATATTGTTGAAACAATAAAGATGATGAATGATACCATAGTATCTCTGACACTTTCACAGAAGGATGAAAGAAAGAGTCTGATAAAACACCTTCTTGACTTAAAAAAAAAACCCATCCTCAGTAAATGGAGAAATAGTATTTGACATGGAAATTGGCTCTGCCCTTAAAGTGTTTTGCCCTATGAACCCTTCATTAGATGAAGGCACACTCCTCTATGATGTCACAGCCATCACTACATCCACCTCCCAATGGGACTTTTGGTGGAGACCAATCACCAAAGCATGGCTGATTCCTTTCTCTTTCTCATGCTGTGTGACAAGCCAAGTTCCAAGATTCCTGTTGACTTAAAAGGAAGATGTGCTCCAAGATGAGCACCACAGGGGAAAAAGTCAGTGCTAAAAAAAGTTCCCAAAGGAAGACAAACTCTTCAAAGTATCCTAAACTTATATTTCTTGCAAACAGTTAATCGAAAAAGTTAAAATGTTGCTTTACCTAAGGTTCACAATAATGGTTTGAAGGGTTATCATTTTTTATTTTTGAATCCACAGGCATAGTTTATTGCACTTTTCCATAAAGCATCAACAGGGCTCAGGGTAACTTAGACGAGATTCAGTCTCTAACAATGTACAGTTTTCTCCACCGCTTCACTGAAAGAAGTTGAATGTGCTCTTGACAAATCATGTTTTAGCAATGCAGATATTTTTGAGGCACTGCTTGGGGAAAACATACACACACACACAGAAAGAATTTTATATAAAGAATATTAAATATATCAATCTAAATATCTAATGGGAATGTAATCTCAACTAGAAGCTGTAGTGAATTTGTTTTGTGAACTTAAAATTAGTGAATTAAAAAATAAATTATCAAAAAAAAAAAAAAACTTAAATGTGAGAACTAAAGCCATAAAATTCTTAGAAGAAAATTTAGGCAGTCAGCTCTTTGACATTGATCCATAGCAATATTCTTAATCTCCTCAGGCAAGGGCAAAGAAAAGCAAAACTAAGCAAATGGGACCAAATCAAACTAAAAATATTTTGTACAATTTTGCACATTAAAGGAAACTATCAACAAAATGAAAAAGCAACCTATTGAATGGGAGATGATATTTTCAAATCATATATCTGATAAAGAATTAGTATTCAGAATACATAAATAACTCATATAACTCAATATCAAGCAAATAAGCAACCAAAAAATCCTATTAAAAATGGTAAGAGGTTCCTGACAATGGGCAAAGAGGCACCTGATTGGTGGTGTTTCTCTTATATCAGTCAAGGGCAAAGCAGATGTCTAGTCCTTTGTTCATCCTAGCTTGATGCCTGGATTGGTGGCCAGAGCTATTTCATGCCTGGGGTACATTAAAAAAACAAATTAGTAAGAGGATCTGAATAGGCAAGTTTTTCCCCCCAAAGACATAGAGACAGTGAACAGAAACATGAAAAAATGCTCAATATCACTAATCATCAGAGAAATGCAAAACAAAACCACAATGAAATATCACTTCATATGTGTCAAAATGACTTTATCAAAAAGCCAAATAAAAACAAGTGGTGGGAGGTATATGGAGAAAAAGGAATCCCTTATGCATCATTGGTGGAAATGTATAACACATTAGTGCAGCCACTATAAAAAACAGCATTCAGGTTCCTCAAAAAATTAAAATAGGACTATGATACAATTCAGCAATTCCATTTCTTGTTATTTTTCTGAAGAAAACAAAAACACTAAGATATATACAACTGTATATTCATTGCAGCATTGTTTACAACAGTAAATATGTAAAGATATGGAGCAAAAAATGTGTCCATGGATAGACAAATGGAAAAAGAATGCATAGTATATATACATATATATGTGTATATATATGTATATATATATATCTGAATAACAGAATATTACTCAGCCATAAAACATAATAATACTTTGCCCTTGGTGACAAGAATATGTTATGCTAACGATATAAGTCAGTCAGAGAAAGGCAAGTGTGATATTTCACATATTGTGTGTGTGGCATCTAAAAAACAAGCAAATAAACAAACAAAATAGACACAGATTCATATCCAGAACAAACTGATAGTTGCTACAGGGTAGAGGTGTGGAAGATGGTTGAAATAGATGAAAGAGATTAAGAGGCACAAACTTTCAGTTATAAAATAAATAATTCATAAAGTAAGTAAGTAAGTAAGTAAAGTCGCTCAGTCATGTCCGACTCTTTGCGACCCCGTGGACTGTAGCCTACCAGGCTCCTCCGTCCATGGGATTCTCCAGGCAAGAGTACTGGAGTGGGTTGCCATTCCCTTCTCCAGGGGATCTTCCTGACCCAGGGATCGAACCCGGGTCTCCTGCATTTCCAGGTCTCCTGCATTCCAGGCAGACACTTTAACCTCTGAGCCATGAGGGAAGCCCTAAGTATAAGCCATAATATATATAAGTAATATATATATATAAATAAGTCATAAGTATATAATATACAGAATATGGGATATAGTCAATAATATTGTAATAACTTTAAATGATAACAGATGATAACTAGACTTACCACAGTGATCATCTTGTGTATAAATGCTGAATCACTATACTGCATAACTGAAACTGGGATGCCCAGGTGATTTGGTAGTAAAGAATCCAATGCCAATTCAGGAGATGTGGGTTCAATCCTTGGGTTGGGAAGACTCTCTCCAGTAGGGAACAGCAACTTGCTCCAGTATTCTTGCCTGGGAAATCCCATGGCATAGGCAGAGGAGTCTGGCAGTCTACAATCTATGGAGTCATAAAGAATTGGACATGAATTAGCAAATGAAAACAAAAACAGCAACAAAAATTCCAGAACTTTGTCTAATACAGAAACATGAAACCATTGATTTCAATACTAGAAGGGTATGGAAATACTGCCTTTACCAAAGTATAAACAAAAATTAATAAGCCTCTGCATGAGTCCTTAAAAAATCTCAGTAATAATTGGCATTGCAAGATTTCTCCATTAAATCTTATTTAAGTGGTAGTATCAGCTACCAGAAAGCAGAATTCTGATGTAACATTCAACTGCCAGAGACAAGGTAGTGTTGATAATTATAATGAGCACATGATTAAAGCATAACCAGATTGATGTTACTTTCAGGATATTTGGCAGTAGGGAACTTATCATTGCCTCCCTAGGACTGAACTAGAAAGACAGTCTGCTGTAGTTCTTACTTGCACTTCCGAACTGGGAGGGAAAAAAAACAAACTGATATTAGGAATTAAAAATACTAAAGATAAAATACCATGAAATTAAAAAACGCTTATTCCTTGGAAGAAAAGTTACCACCAAACTAGATAGTATATTCAAAAGCAGAGACATTGCTTTGCCGACTAAGGTCCGTCTAGTCAAGGCTATGGTTTTTCCTGTGGTCATGTATGGATGTGAGAGTTAGACTGTGAAGAAAGCTGAGCATCGAAGATTTGATGCTTTTGAACTGTGGTGTTGGAGAAGACTCTTGAGAGTCCCTTGGACTGTAAGGAGATCCAAACAGTCCATTCTGAAGATTAACCCTGGGATTTCTGTGGAAGGAATGATGCTAAAGCTGAAGCTCCAGTGCTTTGGCCACCTCATGGGAAGAGTTGACTCATTGGAATAGACTTTGATGGTGGGAGGGATTGGGGGCAGGAGGAGAAGGGGATGACCGAGGATGAGATGGTTGGATGACATCACAGACTCGATAGACGTGAGTCTGAGTGAACTCTGGGAGATGGTGAAGGACAGGGAGGCCTGGCATGCTGCGACTCATGGGGTCCCAAAGAGTCAGACACGACTGAGT
This sequence comes from Ovis canadensis, assembly GCF_042477335.2. Lineage (NCBI taxonomy): Eukaryota > Metazoa > Chordata > Mammalia > Artiodactyla > Bovidae > Ovis > Ovis canadensis. The sequence continues at coordinate 59,426,227 of NC_091254.1, forward strand.
GACTGAACTTACTTATTTACTTACTTATGAATGACATTCTATCAATAAATTTGAAACTTTTTAAAAAATTTTCTGAAAAAGTAAAAATTAATTGAAATAAAATTTAGAATATTTTATGAACATAGGGTACAGGAGAGTTCCTTAAGCAATACTTTTTCCTTAGGACTTCAAATAGCCTGTAGATACATGAAACTATTTCAACTTAGGAGTAAAGATATGGAAAAAAAAAAAAAAAAAACCACACACACACACACACACAACAACAAAAAAGGTTATGACTTCTATTATATATGTTTATATATTTCTATGTGCATAGACAAACTTATTTCTTTCTCTCTCTCTCTCTCTAAATATATATATATATATATATATATATATATATAACGTTTTATGTATGGATGTGTATACACACATAGAAAGCACATAGTAACAAAAGAAAGTTATAAATATTCAGGGTAAGGTAGTTAAGGAAGATGTAAATAAATTTATCATTTCAGAATCCAGATTGTTACATGTAGCAAATAAAAAATTCATAAATAAGAAAAATATGAATTAGAAAATGGTGCCAATATCATGAATAGCTCTCAGTTCAGTTCAGTTCAGTCGCTCAGTCGTGTCCGACTCTTTGCAACCCCATGAATCGCAGCACGCCAGGCCTTCCTATCCATCACCATCTCCCGGAGTTCACTCAGACTCACGTCCATCAAGTCCGTGAGGCCATCCAGCCATCTCATCCTCTGTTGTCCCCTTCTCCTCCTGCCCCCAATTCCTCCCAGCATCAGAGTCTTTTCCAATGAGTCAACACTTCGTATGAGGTGGCCAAAGTACTGGAGTTTCAGCTTTAGCATCATTCCTTCCACAGAAATCCCAGGGTTAATCTCCTTCAGAATGGACTGGTTGGATATCCTTGCAGTCCAAGGGACTCTCAAGAGTCTTCTCCAACACCACAGTTCAAAAGCATCAATTCTTCGGCACTCCGCCTTCTTCCCAGTCCAACTCTCACATCCATACATGACCAGAGGAAAAACCATAGCCTTGACTAGACGGACCTTAGCCAGCAAAGTAATGTCTCTGTTTTTGAATATACTATCTAGGTTGGTCATAAGTTCTCTTCCAAGGAGTAAGCATCTTTTAATCTCATGGCTGCAGTCACCATCTGCAGTGATTTTGGAGCCCCCCAAAAATAAAAAGTCTGACACTGTTTCCCCATCTATTTCCAATGAAGTGATGGGACCAGATGCCATGATCTTCGTTTTCTGAATGTTGAGCTTTAAGCCAACTTTTTCGCTGTCCACTTTCACCTTCATCAACAGGCTTTTGAGTTCCTCTTCACTTTCTGCCATAAGGGTGGTGTCATCTGCATATCTGAGGTTATTGATATTTCTCCCGGCAATCTTGATTCCAGCTTGTGTTTCTTCCAGTCCAGTGTTTCTCATGATGTACTCTGCATATAAGTTAAATAAGCAGGGTGACAATATACAGCCTTGACGTACTCCTTTTCCTATTTGGAACCAGTCTGGTGTTCCATGCCCAGTTCTAAATGTTACTTTCTGACCTGCATACAGATTTCTCAAGAGGCAGGTCAGGTGGTCTGGCAGTCCCATCTCTTTCAGAATTTTCCACAGTTGATTGTGATCCACACAGTCAAAGGCTTTGGCATAGTCAATAAAGCAGAAATAGATGTTTTTTCTGGAACTTTCTTGCTTTTTCCATGACCCAGCAGATGTCGGTAATTTGATCTGTGGTTCCTCTGCCTTTTCTAAAACCAGCTTGAACATCAGTGAGTTCACGGTTCACTTATTGCTGAAGCCTGGCTTGGTGAATTTTGAGCATTACTTTACTAGCATGTGAGATGAGTGCAATTGTGTGGTAGTTTGAGCATTCTTTGGCATTGCCTCTCTTTGGAATTGGAATGAAAACTGACCTTTTCCAGTCCCGTGGCCATTGCTGAGTTTTCCAAATTTGCTGGCATATTGAGTGCAGCACTTTCACAGCATCATCTTTCAGGATTTGAAACAGCTCAATTGGAATTCCACCACCTCCACTAGCTTTGTTCGTAGTGATGCTTTCTAAGGCCCACTTAACTTCACATTCCAAGATGTCTGGTTCTAGAATAGTGATCACATCAGCATGATTATCTGGGTAGTGAAGATCTTTTTTTACAGTTTCCGTATATTCTTGCCTCCTCTTCTTAATATCTTCTGCTTCTGTTAGGTCCATACTATTTCTGTCCTTCATTGAGCCCATCTTTGCATGAAATGTTCCCTTGGTATCTCTAATTTTCTTGAAGACATCGCTAGTCTTTCCCATTCTGTTGTTTTCCTCTATTTCTTTGCATTGCTCACTGAAGAATGCTTTCTTATCTCTTCTTGCTATTCTTTGGAACTCTGCATTCAGATGCCTATATCTTTCCTATTCTCCTTTGCTTTCCACCTCTCTTCTTTTCACAGCTATTTGTAAGGCCTCCCCAGACAGCCATTTTGCTTTCTTGCATTTCTTTTCCATGAGGATGGTCTTGATCCCTGTCTCCTGTACAATGTCACAAACCTCATTCCATAGTTCATCAGGCACTCTATCTATCAGATCTAGGCCCTTCAATCTATTTCTCACTTCCACTGTATAATCACAGGGATTTGATTTAGGTCATACCTGAATGGTCTAGCAATTTTCCCTACTTTCTTTAATTTGAGTCTGAATTTGAAATAAGGAGTTCATGATCTGAGCTACAGTCAGCTCCTCGTCTTGTTTTTATTGACTGTATAGAGTTTCTCCATCTTTGGCTGCAAAGAATATAATCAGTCTGATTTCGGTGTTGACCATCTGGTGATGTCCATGTGTAGAGTCTTCTCTTGTGTTGTTGGAAGAGGGTGTTTGCTATGACCAGTGCATTTTCTTGGCAAAACTCTATTAGTCTTTGCCTTGCTCCATTCTGCATTCCAAGGCCAAATTTGCCTGTCACTCCAGGTGTTTCTTGACTTCCTACTTTTGCATTCTAGTCCCCTATAATGAAAAAGACATCTTTTTTGGGTGTTAGTTCTAAGAGGTCTTGTAGATCTTCATAAAACCATTCAAATTCACTTTATTCAGCGTTACTGGTTGGGGCATAGACTTGGATAACTGATATTGAATGGTTTGCTTTGGAGATGAACAGAGATCATTCTGTCATTTTTGAGATTGCATCCAAGTACTGCATTTCAGACTCTTTTGTTGACCATGATGGCTACTCCAGTTCTTCTGAGGGATTCCTGCCTGCAGTAGTAGATATAATGGTCATCTGAGTTAAATTCACCCATTCCAGTCCATTTTAGTTCTCTGACTGCTAGAATGTCGACGTTCACCCTTGCCATCTCTTGTTTGACCACTTCCAATTTGCCTTGATTCATGGACCTGATATTCCAGGTTCCTATGCAATATTGCTCTTTACAGCATCGGATCTTGCTTCTATCACCAGTCACATCCAAAACTGGGTATTGTTTTTGCTTTGGCTCCATCCCTTCATTCTTTCTGGAGTTACTTCTCCACTGATCTCCAGTAGCATATTGGGCACCTAATGACCTGGGAAGTTCCTCTCTTGGTATCTTACCAATTTGCCTTTTCATACTGTTCATGGGGTTCTCAAGGCAAGAATAGCTCTACTATATCTTTTAATACTTCTACTTTTTCTAAAAGAAATCAGGCATTCATTTGTTGTCATATCATATACTTGCTTAATTGATTAATTTCATTTTGAAAGTAAAGTTGTTCAGTTAGTAAAAGAATTTTCTGTTTAAAAATGCTAATTCTATTACTTGGGCTTCAATCATGACCCAGAAAAAAGGAGATGGCTAAGATATTTTAGTATAATTGAAAACACCTTTCCTTCATTTATTCCTTCAATTAAGTACAAATTTGTTCTTGCTCAGTTTCCTTTATGAAAAATAAACCTGATTTTTCTATAGAATAATATGACATAAATCTGACATAAGTGCACTGGATATACTTTTCACTATGTACATAATTAAATTTGATTTAGTAAGTAAGCACATTTTGGTTGAACAATTATGATAGAATTGTATGTCTGCATAGAAATGAGTTGAGTTTTATTATTTAATAAGCACCAATTTATTGCCCACAAATGAAACTTTAGCTAAAAATTATAACATAAAATATTTTATATACATTTTACATGTTTTAATTGTGGCTAAGTACATATTATGCATAAATTCTAAAAACTGATCTCCCATATATCTTCCAAGGCAATACTTGAGAGTTCAATCAGAGACACACTATTTAGGAATATAAATTGTAAGTGAACATAAAATTTACATCAGGGTTAAACTACCATCTACTTTATACATACAAATATATATTCTTGTTTGCATATGCTCAAATTAATTGAAAATAAAATTACCTAACTTTCAAAAGCTACTCAATTTATATAACAAAGATACATGAAGCTTCTATTTATCTAAATACAAATAAAATTTATCTAGGAATAAAAATTCTATGTAACTTTTTAATGGAGCAAAACAGAACTTTTATTAAGTGCACTTCAACATTTTTTGTGCATATCGTGAAAAATATCTTCATAAAATTAGAAAGTAGAGGCTTGACTATGTCAAATTATAGAAGTAACAACGGTATATAGTTGGAGAAATATAGACCTTAGTTTGTGGATATCAATTAGTAAAGTAACAAAGGAATTATTGGTGTAGGATAGCTCAACATTCTATTTTTAGATTTATTAAAAGTAATACTCATATCCTACTCATGGATCACAGCTTTGTCATGGTGAAGGGGCTTGTGTTACTCAAAGAAGACAACTATATATAATACAGTGGGCAAGAATCCATTGGGTGAAATGGAATAGCCCTCACAGTCAACAAGAGTCTGAAATGCAGTACCTGGGTGCAATCTCAAAAGATATCTTAAAATCTCTAAAGATCTCTTCAAGAAAATTGGAGATATCAAGGGAACTATTTATGCTGGGATGGAAATTTTCATAAATGAAAATGGTAAGGACCTAACAGAAGCAGAAGGGATTAAGAAGACATGGCAAAAATGCACAGGAGAACTACACAAAAAGATCTTAATGACCTGGATAACCACGATGGTGTGGTCACTCACCTAGACCTGTGAAGTCAACTGGGTCTTAGGAAGCATTACTAAGATCAAGTGGAGGTGATGGAATTCCAGCCGAGCAACTTAAAATCCTAAAAGGTGATGCTGTTAAAGTGCTGCACTCAATATGTCAGCAAATTTGGAAAACTCAGCAGTGGCCACAGGACTGGAATAAGTCAGTTTTCATTCCATCCCAAAGAAAGGCAATGTCAAAGAATATTCAAACTGCTATATAATTGGGCTTGTTTCACATACTAGCAAGGTTATGTTCAAAATTCTTCAAGCTAGGCTTCAGCAATACATGAACCAAGAACTTCCATATGTACAAGCTGGATTTAGAAAAGGCAGAGGAAGCAGAGATCAAATTGCCAACATTCATTGAATCATGAATAAAGCAGGAGAGTTCAGGAAAAAAACATCTACTTCTACTTCACTGACTATGCTAAAGCTTTTGACTGTGGATCACAACAAACTGTGGAAAATTCTAACAGAGATGGAGTACCAGAGCACCATACCTGTCTCCTGAGAAACATGTGTGCAGGTCAAGAAGCAAAAGTTAAAACTGGACATGATGAACAACAGTTGGGAAAGGAGTACATCAAAGCTGTATATAGTTACCCTGTTTATTTAATTTATATTCAGAGTACATCATGTGAAATGCTGGGCTGGATGAATCACAAACTAGAATAAGGTTGCTGGAAGAAATATTAACAACCTTAGATATGCAAATAATACCACTCTAAGAGCAGAAAGTGAAGAGGAACTACAGGACCTCTTGAGAATAAAAGAGTACAGTGAAAAAGCTAATTTTAAACTTAATGTTAAAAAAACTAAGATCATGACATCCAGTTTCATCATTTCTTTTTTTAATTTTTTAATATAAATATATTTATTTTAATTGGAGGCTAATTACTTTACAATATTGTATTGGTTTGCCATACATCAACATGAATCCACCACAGGTGTACACGTGTTTCCCATCCTGAAACCCCTTCCCACCTCCCTCCCCATACCATCACTTCTTGGTAAATAGAAGGGGGGGAAATTGAATCAATGATAGGTTACATTTATTTGGTTTCCAAAATCACTGTGGAAGGTGACTGTAGCCATGAAATTAAAAGACCTTTGCTCCTTGGAAGGAAAACCATAATAAACCTACAGGTGCAGTAAGAAGCAGAAACATCACTTTGCCAACAAAGGTGCATATAATCACAGCTACATTTTTGTCCAGTATGGATGAGTTGGACCATAAAAAAGGCTGAGCACTGAAATATTGATGCTTTTGAGCTATGGTGCTGGGGACCACTATTAAGAGTCCCTTAAACTACAAGGAGATCAAACCAGACAGTCCTAAAGGAAATCAACCCTGAATGAATATTCATTGGAAGGACTGTTGCTAAGGCTGAAGCTCCAATAATTTGGCCACCTGATGAAAAGAGATGAATTACTGGAAATGACTCTGATGCTGAGAAACACTGAAGGCAAAAGGAAAAGAGGGAAGCAGAGGATGAGATGGTTTGATGGCATCATTGACCCAATAGGCCTGAATTGAGCAAATTTGCAGATAATGAAGGATAGCAGAGCCTGCATGCTGCAGTCCATGGGGTCCCAAAGAGTCGGATACAACTTAGCAACTAAACAACACTAGCAACAACTATGGTCATAAGCATTGTAAATATATGTTAGAAAATTACACTTATCCACAGAATTTACATTATCTATTTAGAAAATTGTTTACATATATTTCCACAAATTAATCTACAAATATGGAAATTTTCCTAAAAGGTAAAAATATAGACACATGTTTTATAAGAAATTTAGATATCAAGAAAGGAGGCATGTGAGAGAGAAATGGTGCTGTGTTTCTTCTCTGTCTGTTATTAAAAACGCTGAAATGTGTTAGCTTATGGACATAAATAATCACTCTGATAAGTATATAATCACCATAATATACATGGTATAGCATAAACAGAATTTCCCTGTTTTATTATTCCTAAATTATTGAAAAGTGAAAGTGAAAGTTGGTCAGTCATGTCCGACTCTTTGAGACCCCATGGACTGTGGCTCATCCATCTCTTCTGTCCAAGGGATTCCCCAAGCGAGAAAACTGGAGTGTGTTGACATGCCCTTCTCCAGGTGATCTTCTCGACCCACGGATCGAACTTGGGTCTCCTGCATTGCAGGCAGATTCTTTACCTTGTGAAAATTATAAGTGCATTTTTTAATATTTCCAGATCTTATATGGATATGGAGAAAAGACAACAAAAATTGTGAAAATGAGCTTTTTTTTTTTTTTTAAAGCATGTCAGTTACATTGGGAATGACCCACTTTTGACCATTTCTCACATTTGGTGAATAATTTGGTACTTATTCCCTTGGAATTTGTCGGAGAACATCTAAGGTATTTGAACATACAATAAGAGTTTTCACATTTGAACTTGAGGAATTCTCAGCCCTCAAAAATTTTTCTATACTGGTAGTCCCATTAAATAATAGAGAAGCAACAATTATGTGTAACTATTATAGTACATAATAATATAGCCTAAGAACTGGCTTCTACTTCAACATTCCAGGCTTACTTAGCAAACTGGAAGCTCAACATCTGTTGTTGCTATTCAGCTGCTCAGTCGTGTCTGACTCTGCAACCCCATGGATTGAAACACAACAGGCTTCCCTGTCCTTCACTCTCTCCCAGAGTTTGCTCAAACTCATGTCCATTGAGTCGATGATGTCATCCAACCATTGCATCCTCTGAAGGCCCTTTCTCTTTTTGCCTTCAATCTTTCCCAACATCAGGGTCTTTTCCAATCAATTGTCTCTTCACAACAGGTTGCCAAAGTACTGGAGCTTCAGCTTTAGCAAAAGTTCTTCCAAAGAATATTGAGGGTTGATTTCCTTTTGGATTGACTGGCTTGACCTCTTTGCTGTTCAAGAGGCTCTCAAGAGTCTTCTCCAGCAGTATAGTTTGAAAGCATCTATTCTTCAGTGCTAAGATCTCTCCATACAAGACTACTGGAAAAAATCATAATTATGACTATATGGACCTTTGTGGGGAAAGTGATGTCTCTGCTTTTTAATATGCTCTCTAGGTTTGTCATAGCTTTTCTTCCAAGGAGCAAGCATCTTCTAATTATTGCTTGGCTGCCATCACTGTCAACAGTGATTTTGGAGCCAGGAAAATAAAGTCTGTGACTGTTTCCATTTTTCCCCCTCATATTTGTCATGAAGAGATGGGAGCAGATGTCATGATCTTAGTTTTTTCAATGTTGAATTTTAAGCCAGCTTTTTCACTCTCCTGTTTCACCTTCATCAAGGAACCATTTATTTCCTTTTTAGCTTCTGCCATAAGGGTGGTGTCATCTGTATATCTAAGGTTATTGATATTTCTCCTGGCAATCTTGATTTCAACTTGTGTTTTATCCAGCCTGACATTTCACATGATGTACTCTGCATATAAGTTAAACAAGCAGGGTGACAATATGCAGCCTTGACATACTCCTTTCCCATTTTAAACTAGCCTGTTGTTCCATGTCTGGTTCTGTATCTTTTTGACCTATACACAGGTTTCTCAGGAGACAGGAAAGGTGGTCTGGTATTCCCATCTCTTCCTGAGTTTTCCACAGTTTGCTGTGATCCACACAGTCAACATCTGTGTTTGGATTAAAATAGACATCTTAACATAGAATATGTAAATAATTTCAACTATGACTTTCTGTCGAGCCTCCATATCTTGATCAACATTTCCTTCCCTCCACTCTTTATAACTAAGTCTACCTTTCTGTGCTTGGAACAAGTGGTTACTTGTAGTTATTCTTGAATCTCCTACAGTATGTTAAGTCAAAAAAATAAACCTGTTGATTTTTTAATTTATTCCCAAAGCAGTCACTACTGATAGCTTATATCACTTCCATCAGGTCCTCTCATGCTATTTTTAAAAATCTGATTCTTAAATTTAATAGCTTGTACTTTTCCTTGTGGTTTGCCCTTAAATCTGTTCTCCATATAATTTTCTAGTATGTCACTAAATTGTAAGTTGTATCATGTTATAGCTCCACTCAATACCTTCTAATAATTTTGAATGTCACTCACAGTAAATTTTGAATCCCTTTTCACATCTTTAAGAAATTTTATGAGCTACAAATTGATATTCATCTAGGCTCCCTCACTCACTACATTTCAAACACTGTCTTCTCTGTAATGTCACAAGTTCAAAAAGCCTACTTCATATCTTTGAGTATTTTCAACTGCTCTCCTCTCACATACAATGTACTCTATTAAATAAGCACATGCTATCTCCAACATTTATGTCAGAATCTACTCAGTGTCACATTACTGCAGAAGTATGTTGACTACCATATATAAAGGAGCAGTATTTTTATTATCATACTCATTATCCTTGTCCAAATTTAAAGTACTAATCACTAATACAACATATGTATGAATTTGCTTACCATTTGACTTTTCTCACCTAAAATGTAAGTATCAATGGATCATAAATTTGTCAATAACAGGGTTTTATCTGTAAAAGAACCTCACATATTTTAGTTGAATAAAGTAAATTTGGGGATATAAAGATGAATGCTATACACTCCCTGTTGTCAACATGACTACATGAAATTTAGAAATTACTTTTCCTCTGTTACTTCCTCATTTGATCATCTGACTAACTGAACCAGCCAATGTACAAAACACAAGTACAGAAATAACTACAATTCACTCAATAATTTAATGTCTCTTAAAGAAATGCTTGTTGCTACGTGCCATGCAAAGTAGCAAATATTGTATTACTCAAAGATAATCTAAATATATGCATCTTAGATAATTTGTATCCATTCATAAATGCTAGATAAGTTGCGATAGAGTAGAAGCTTCATATTCAGGGAAGCAATTACTATTTACCCTTCGGGTAGATGACAAGCCTTTAAGAAAAAAAAAAGCAATTTTAAAGGTACTTTAAAATTAGTACTTTCAAAAAAAAATTAGTACTTTCAATGAGACAGAGTGGTTCAAATACAAATAAGTGTCTATGTTCCTTTAATTCCATCATAAAGAAGAAAAAATTAGGCATACGTATACAAAAATAAGACAAATGGAGATCAGAAAAAAGGAACAGAAGAGAAGATAGATGAAGGAATAGTAGCTTTCTTAATAAAATGATGTAAACAAAAAGCTAATTATTGAGTGGAGGTAGTAGGCCCAGCTACAGAACAGCTACAAGAAGAAAGACAACATTTACCAACAAAAAACAAGTATGTGTGCAACTGAAATCCAAACAGAAAAATTGACCATTCTTCTCTATTGAACTGATTAAATAATTAACATTCTATTAAGTTAATTAAATTTGAAGACAGCAGGCATATTTGTTGGTTAAAGTATTGAACTAAAATATATGAATCTGATGACATTTTACACAGTTGATAGTGAAATCCCAGTTTGTAAAACAGCTCAAATATAAGAATGTGGTCACCAGGCTTCTTTATTTACTGGAATAATGTATTAAGGCTTTCTCTTTGGGGAAAACCAACAAGATAAAGGGAAAAGAACTGCAGTTATTCTCAGTGAATAATGTGCCAATGAAAGAAGTGAATCAGCTCATAGTGGCATTCACTAGTGGTTTATCAACTACAAATAGTTAACGATTTGAGTTATAGTAAGTAGATCATTCTTAAATATAAGAAGAGTATCAAAATTCATCTGACTTTTGAGGAAACCCTCCATGACAAAAGGAAAAAGTCAAACAAACAAACAAAATAACCCAGAGAAAAGTGAGTCAGAGATAAGAAGGAAGATGTCTCTGAAAATGAGGAGGAAAAGTACAAAACAATAAATGTACTCAGAGCTGAAAGAAGATATTCAGAATAGTAAATCATAGCAAGAACAAGAAATAGGTCATGCAAACTAAATAAATTAAAAATAAATTTTTATAGAATGTTCCAGAATATAGAAAGACAAGGTTATGGAAAAGAGGTACAGAGAGAGTGTGGGAGAGAAGAGGTGAAAAAAGAAGACAAAAATGAAAGAAGAGAGAATTAAGAATAATTCCAGGAAGTCTAGCAAAGTAAATTTCAGAATAGCAAGAATAAAACAGTATGTATACTTTGGGATGTTCTATTTTTACTTAAGAAACTTTTTACATTTATTTTTTAAGTGTATGAAATTTTAATGTTACTTCCCATTTACAGTTATTGAAAACTATTGACTATAATCCCCGTGTTGAACACTGTATCCTAGAGCCTATCTTGCATCCAGTAATTTGTACCTCCCACTCCTTCATGCTGTGTTGCCTGCACCCCCATCACTGGTAACCACTAGTATCTTCTCTACATCTGTATCTGCTTTTTCGTTACATTCACTGGTTTTTATATTTTTTAGATTCCACGTGTCATTGATATCACACAATATTATCTTTCTCTGGAATGCTTTTATTTATCAACATGGGGTAAAAGAGTAGAGAATAACACATCAGCATCTTTCAAATGATTTAATGGATTTCAAGTCAAACTGTCTATACAGAAAACCACTGTGCTTTCAAAATTTTTGGTCAGTTTTCTGCAATATAAATTACTTTTTAATTACATATTTAAAGTTATAAGTGTGTCAATTTAATTTAAATTAATTTAAATGGTCATAAGCCTGTTAAGCAAATTTGTAAAACTCAGCAGTGGCCACAGGACTGGAAAAGGTCAGTCTTCATTTCAATTCCAAAGAAAGGCAATGCCAAAGAATGTTCAAACTACCCAACAATTGCGCTCATCTCACAAGCTGGTAAAGTAATGCTCAAAATTCTTCAAGTCAGGCTTCAACAATATGCAAACCATGAACTTCCAGATGTTCAAGCTGGTTTTAGAAAAGGCAGAGGAACCATAAATCAAATTGCCAACATCTGCTGGATCATCCAAAAAGCAAGAGTTCCAGAAAAACATGTATTTCTGTTTTATTGACTATGCCAAAGCCTTTGACTGTGTGGATCTAAGAAACTGTGGAAAATTCTTAAAGGGATGGGAATACCAGACCGCCTGACTTGCCTCTTGAGAAATATGTATGCAGGTCAGGAAGCAACAGTTAGAACTGGACATGGAACAACAGACTGGCTTAGAATTGTGAAAGGAATATATCAAGGCTGTATATTGTCACCCTGCTTATTTAACTTATACACAGAGTACATCATGAAAAACTCTGGGCTGGATAAAGCACAAGGTTAGGTCAAGATTGCTGGGAGAAATATCAATAACCTCAAATATGCATATAACACCATCCTATGGCAGAAAGTAAAGAAGAACTAAAGAGCCTCTTGATGAAAGTGAAAGAGGAGAGTGAAAAAGTTGACTTAAATCTCAAAATTCAGAAAAGAAAGGTCAGAGCATCCAGGCCATCACTTTATGGCAAATAGATGAGGAAGCAATGGAAACAGTGACAGACTCTATTTTGGGGTCCCCAAAATCTGACTCACTGCAGATGATGACTGCAGCCATGAAATTAAAAGATGCTTACTCCTTGGAAGGAAAGTTATGACCAACCTAGACATCATATTAAAAAGCAGAGACATTACTTTGTCAGCAAAGGTCCATCTCATCAAAGCTATGGTTTTTCCAGTAGCCATGGATGGATGTGAGAGTTGGATTATAAAGAAAGCTGAATGCCAAAGAATCAGTGCTTTTGTTTTTTGTGTTTTTTTTTTAGTTTTTTATTTTTTAAATTTTAAAATCTTTAATTCTTACATGCGTTCCCAAACATGAACCCCCCTCCCACCTCCCTCCCCAGAACATCTTTCTGGGTCATCCCCATGCACCAGCCCCAAGCATGCTGCATCCTGCGTCAGACATAGACTGGCGATTCAATTCACATGATAGTATACATGTTAGAATGTCATTCTCCCAAATCATCCCACCCTCTCCCTCTCCCTCTGAGTCCAAAAGTCCGTTATACACATCTGTGTCTCTTTCCCTGTCTTGCATACAGGGTCGTCATTGCCATCTTCCTAAATTCCATATATATGTGTTAGTATACTGTATTGGTGTTTTTCTTTCTGGCTTACTTCACTCTGTATAATCGGCTCCAGTTTCATCCATCTCATCAGAACTGAGAATCAGTGCTTTTGAACTGTGGTGTTGGAGACGACTCTCGAGAGTCCCTTGGACAGCAAGGAGATCCAACCAGTCCATCCTAAAGGAAATCAGTCCTGAATACTCATTTGAAGGACTGATGCTGAAGCTGAAACTCCAACACTTTGGCCACCTGATGCGAAGAACTGACCCATTGGAAAAGACCCTGATGCTCAGAAAGACTGAAGGCAGTAGGAGAAGGGCACGACAGAGGATGAGATGATTGGATGGCATCACTGACTCAGTGGACATGAGTTTGAGTAAACTCTAGGAGTTGGTGATGGGCAGGGAAGCCTGTTATGCTGCAGTCCAAGGGGTCTCAAAGAATCAGACACAACTGAGCAACTGAACTGAAATATTTTAAAAGGTAAATGTGATATCTAGGCAACTCCTTGAAATGCTTTAAGTTTTCTGTCATTATGCTTTAGGATCGAACTGAAGTCTCCTGTGTCTCCCTTATTGCAGAAAGATTCTTTACTGCTGAGCCACTAAGGAAGCCCTCTGTCATTCTATCTTCCCCATTTTTTAAATTTTACTGCTGACTTATTTTTTTTTTCCAGATCAAAAATAATATATTAAATACAAGAACACAAGTTAAAAGTTAAAACTCTTCTATATTTTATTAAACTTCCTAGGTAGTTCAGTGTAAAGAACTGCCTTCCAATGTAAGAAACTTGGGTTCAGCCCCTGGAGAAAGATGTGGCAGCCCACTCCAGTATTTGTGAGCTTCCCTGATGGCTCAGATGGTAAAGAGTCTGCCTGCAATGTAGGAGACCCAGGTTCCATCCCTGGATGGGGAATTTCTCCTGCAAAAGGAAATGACAACTGGCGCCAATATGCTTGCCTGGAGAATCCCATGGACAGAAGAACCTGGTGAACCCCAGTTCTTGGATCACAAAGATTCTGACACAACTGAGCAACTAACACTTTCAACACTTCCAGTATTCTTGTGGGAGGATATCCTATGGACAGGGGAGGCTGGCAGGCTACAGTCAATGGGGTTGCAAAAGAGTTGGATACAACTTAGCCATTAAGCAGCAACAACAAATATTTTCATCTTCAAATTAGATCTGAATAGTTTGCTACAGTTGTTAGAACATGGAAATTTCTTATGCAAAGTGTCTTCCCTCCTTTTCACCCATTTCTGCTTAGGTTACAATCAGAAAAATGCTCCTACAATGTTTAGCTAATGATAAATCTCTAATTAGTCGAAAGCTCACAGGGAGCTTCACTTTGGCTGAGACCAAGGCCTACATAATTATGCAGTTTGTGTCTTACGCAGAAGCATCTCAGTCATGGGTCCCCTTGGAATGAAATTAAATCCTATTCACTTCTCCAGGTGCTTCACATTGGCTTGGAAGTGTACATCAATTTGGAGGCCTTTTTTCTGATTTTTCTGACTAAATGGTATGAGTTCAGAGGAGGCATTTTTTTTTTAATCTATATTATCCAAGCAACTCTGGCTGAAACATTTCCGAAACAGCTTTTTAAAAATCTTTCAAATTATTTTTGATGATTAAACAGTTTTTATTTTTTGTAACTATTGATAAATGTCTCTATTCTTGCATAATTTGTAATAATTTATATAATTAAGAGGTATTTCGGGTTCCATTACTTCTATTCTGGATAATAACTGCAACAACAAAGAATAGACAGAAGAGACAGATAACATAAAAGAGAATAGGAAGATGCAATGGGAAATTAATATTTATAGACCACTTCAAGTACTTTAAATATTTTATCTAATACATTGGAAAGTAGGAAACCTACAATTTGACTATGAATATTAGAAATCCATTCAGGAATATGCTAGATAAATGTAAAGTGTATAATTAAACTAACGAGAGAATAATCAACTACCAATAATTTCTAAAGTAGATAATCAGTAAAAAAAAAAAGAGAGAGTAAATCAAAGTTTAAGTCCTTATCTATAGATATTAGATTATTTATTCCCTATAAACTCATCTCTTTCCTTTATTAACACTGTTAGAAAATCTCTAGCATCATCTGTTCACATCAGTGTTGCTAAAGGAAAGCAGAAATATCAAGGCATCATCACTTAGGATAAACTAACTGTATCTTGGAGAATTTTTAAAAGAATTTTAAAGCATTTTATGATAAATATAAATGAAGAAAAAAGTTAGTTATGGCAATTCATGAAATCAATATGGCATTATAACCAGTGATTTAATGATTATCTTTTTCTATATGTACTTAGCTATAGCTAGTAATGTAGTAATCTTATATTTGACAACTTATAGTAGATTTTCCATCAATATTTGAAGATAATACTGATACCTATTTAAATGTAACTGTAGAATGTGACATAATAGCTTAATTTCAAATAAATCACATAAGTTCTAATGTGCATAATACTCTCATAAATTAAATTTCTTTAAATCTTTATTCTCCTTTTGTTATTCTATAAATACACATCTTGGTTTTGACTTCTTTACAGCTATCAAATTTATAAGAAATAAAATTATCTACCAAGAGTGTTCCTCTCACTTGGCATGCTAAGTGTTTTATACAGATTATACCTAATCTCCAAACAACCATGAAAAATAATACTCTTTCTACTTAAAGCTCAACATTCAGAAAACAAAGATCATGGCATCTGGTTCCAACACTTCATGGGAAATAGATGGGGAAACAGTGGAAACAATGTCAGAATTTATTTTGGCGGGCTCCAAATCACTGCAGATGGTGACTGCAGCCATGAAATTAAAAGACACTTACTCCTTGGAAGAAAGGTTATGACCAACCTAGATAGTATACTGAAAAGCAGAGACCTTACTTTGCCAACAAAGGCTCATCTAGTCAAGGCAATGGTTTTTCCAGTGGCCATGTATGGATGTGAGAGTTGGACTGTGAAGAAAGTTGAGCGCTGAAGAATTGATGCTTTTGAACTGTGGTCTTGGAGAAGACTCTTGAGAGTCCCTTGGACTGCAAGGAGATCCAACCAGTGCATTCTGAAGGAGATCAGCCCTGGGATTTGTTTGGAGGGAATGATGCTAAAGTTGAAACTCCAGTACTTTGGCCACCTCATGCAAAGAGTTGACTCAATGGAAAGGACTGTGATGCTGGGAGGGATTGGAGGCAGGAGGAAAAGGGGACAACAGAGGATGAGATGGCTGGATGGCATCACTGACTCGATAGACATAAGTCTGAGTGAACTCTCAGAGTTGGTGATGGACAGGGAGGCCTGGCATGCTGTGATTCATGGGGTCGCAGAGTCAGACACAACTAAGTGACTGAACTGAACTGAGTTACAATAATAAAGCTAAATCTTGGATAGCTTGTGTGACTTGTTAGATGTTAGTCATTTGATAATTGGAAAAGTCAAAATTTTAGCACAAGATTGTTAACTATAGATTTGTTTTTTCCCTACTAATACTTAAATACATAGTCATAATTGTTACCTATCTTGACTATGTATAAATTAGCATAGGGCATGTAAATTATTGATTTCTTTAGGTATGTGGCATATTTTCCAAATAATACTGTAAATTATATAATTATGTATTTGTATTTTCCTTATACTTTATATGGATCATAGCCTTGCCAGGTTAAAGGGGTTTTTGTAATTCAATGAAGTTATGAGCCATGCCATGTCCAACCAAGATGGACAGGTCATGGTGAAGAGTTCTGACAAAAAATGGTCCACTGGAAGAAGAAACAGCAACCACTCCAGTATGCTTGTCAGAACTCCATAAACAGTATGAAAAGGCAAAAAGATATGACACCAGAAGATGAGATCTAGTTCAGAAGGTGTCTAATATGCTACTGGGGGAATGAAAGTGGAAGTGTTAGTCACTCAGTCATGTCTGACTCTTTGCAAACCTGTGGACTATAACCTAACACGTTCCTCTGTCCATTGAATTCTCCAAGCAAGAATATGGGAATTACTAGCCATTCCCTTCTCCAGGGGATCTTCTGGATTCTGAGCTCAAAGTCAGGTCTCCTGCATTGCAAGAAAATTATTTATCATCTGAGCCACATAGAAGCAGAGAGCAATTATCAATAGCTCCAGAAAGATTGAAGCAGTTGAGCCAAAATGGAAACAATGCTCAGTTGTGGTTGTGACTGAGGGTGAAAATAAAGTTTAATGCTATAAAGACCAGTATCACATAAGAACCTGGAATATTAGGTTCATGAATCAAGGTAAACAATGTGGTAAAGCAGGAAATGGCAAGCTTGAATACTAACAACTTAGGAATCAGAGAACTAAGGTGGACAGGAATGAGCAAATTTAATTCAAATGACTGTTGCATCTATTACTTACTTCATTGAGCACACTAAAGACTTTGACTGTGTAAATCACAATAAACTATGGAAAATTCTTAAAGAGATTGCAATATCAGATTATGGTAGATTTGATGGTCAAAAATCTGCCTTCAATGTGGGAGACCCAGATTCAATCCAAAGGCCAGGAAGATCTACTGGAGAAGGGAATGGTTACCCACTCCAGCATTCTTGCCTGGAAAATTCCATGGACAGAGGAGCCTGGCAGGCTACAGTCCATGGGGTCACAAAGAGGTGAAGACAACTGAACAACTAGCACTACCTTCCTCCTGAGAAATCTGTATGCAGTGAAGCAGCAGCAATTAAAACCAGCAATTGTACATTTGACTTTTTCAAAATTTGGAAAGGAGTTCAACAAGGCTGTATACTGTCAGCTTGCTTATTTAAATTATATGAAGGGTACATCATGTGAAATATCAAGCTGGGTGATTCACACACGAGAATCAAGATTGTCAGGGGAAATATCAACAACCTCAGAAATGCGGATGATACAACTTTAATGGCAGAAAATGAAGAGGAACTAAAGAACTTCTTGATGAAGGTGAAAGAGGAGAATGAAAAAGCTGGCTTAAAAGTCAACATTAAAAAAAACCTAAGATCATGGCATCTAGTCCCATCACTTCATGGCAAATAGAAGGGGGAAAAAATTGAAACAGCGACAGATCTTCTCTTATTGGGCTCCAATTGCAGATGGTGACTAAAGCCATGAAATTAAGAAGCTGCCTCCTTGGAAAGTAAGCTATGACAAACTAGACAGAGTATTAAAAAGCATAGATATCAATTTACTGACAAAAATCTATGTAGTCAAAGCTATGGTTTTTCCAGTAGTCATGTATGGATGTAAGAGTTGGACCATAAGGAAAGCTGCGTGCTGAAGAATTGATGCTTTCAAACTATGGTGCTGGAGAAGACTTTTGAGAGTCCCTTGGACAGCAAAGAGACTAAGCCAGTCAATCCTAAAGGAAATCAACCCTGAATATTCATTGGAAGGACTGTTGCTAAAGCTGAAGCTCCAATACTTTGGCCAGCTGATGCAAACAGCTGTTGCTGGGAAATATTGAAGGCAAAAAAGAGGAGGAGGACACAGAGGATGAGATGGTTAGATAACACCATTGACTAAATTGAAATGAATTTGAAACAATCTCTGTGAGACAGAGAACAGAGAAGACTGTTTTTTTGTAGTCCATGGGGCTGGAAAGAGTTGGACATGACTTAACCAAATAAAAACAACAACAACACATCTTTATGAAGCCAAATATTCTTTTTTAAGAAATACTTATTAATTACCACAACAATAACTATGTAACTACTAACAAATGTCTTCCACTGAATGTGTATTTATAGATATATTCAGTTTTCAATACACTCATAGATAGTAAGTGCCATTATTATTTACCATATTTTGTAGATGAATAAACAGAAGGATGAAGATGCCAATTACAGAATATTGAATACAGAGTATATTATGTCACTAGCTGTCTTGTTCTGCAAGGATTGTTGCACTGCAGTCACTGACCTCCATCCTGAAATAAACTTAGGTTGGAGATGAGGAATGATGCATTGTGTGCTCTGGAAAAACTTACAGAACAGGTCTTCTGATAGCTAGATATTTCAGGAAAAAATGTTATGGACCCCATTTTTTTTCCACCTTCCCAATCTTAGACAAGCATTAAATTTATTATCAGAGACATTTGTTTCTCTTGACTAAGAGTAATCTTTTACCAAACTGTGTACTTAACTGCATGTTCAGTTCGGTTTAGTTCAGTCGCTCAGTTGTTTCCAACTCTTTGTGACCTCATGAATTGCAGCACACCAAGCCTCCCTGTCCATCACCAACTCCAGAGTTCACCCAAACTCATGTCCATAGAGTCAGTGATGCCATCCAGCCATCTCATCCTCTGTCGTCCCCTTCTCCTCCTGCCCCCAATCGCTCCCAGCATCATAGTCTTTTCCAATGAGTCAACTCTTCACATGAGGTGGCCAAAGTATTGGAGTTTGAGCTTTAGCATCAGTCTTTCCAAAGAACACCCAGGACTGATCTCCTTTAGAAAGGACTAGTTGGATCTCCTTGCAGTCCAAGGGACTCTCAAGAGTCTTCTCCAACACCACAGTTCAAAAGCATCAATTCTTCAGCGCTCAGCTTTCTTCACAGTCCAGCTTTCACATCCATACATGACCATTGGAAAAACCATAGCCTTAACTAGACGGACCTTTGTTGGCAAAGTAAGGTCTCTGCTTTTGAATATGCTATCTGGATTGGTTATAACTTTCCTTCCAAGGAGTAAACGTCTTTTAATTTCATGTCTGCAATTACCATCTGCAGTGATTTTGGAGCCCAAACGGTAAAGTCTGACACAGTTTCCACTGTTCCCCATCTATTTCCCGTGAAGTGATGGGACCGGATGCCATGATCTTCGTTTTCTGAATGTTGAGCTTTAAGCCAACTTTTTCACTCTCCTGTTTCACTTTCATCAACAGACTTTTTAGTTTGTCTTCACTTTCTGCCATAAGAGTGGTGTCATCTGCATATCTGAGGTTATTGATATTTCTCCTGGCAATCTTGATTCCAGCTTGTGCTTCTTCTAGCCCAGCATTTCTCATGATGTACTCTGCATATAAGTTAAATAAGCAGGGTGACAATATACAGCCTTGTGATACTCCTTTTCATATTTGGAACCAGTCTGCTGTTTACATATGTGGGAGACCTGGATTCGATCCCTGGGTCAGGAAGATCCCCTAGAGAAGGAAATGGCAACCCACTACAGTATTCTTGCCTGAAAAATCCCATGGATGGAGGAGCCTGGTGGGCTACAGTCCATGGGGTCTCAAAGAATTGGACACGACTGAGTGAAGTGAAGTCAGTGAAGTATCTTGTTGTTACATGTCCAGTTCTTTTTTTTTTTTTTACATGTCCATTTCTAACTGTTGATTCCTGACCTGCATATAGATTTCTCAAGAGGCAAGTCAGATGATCTGGTATTCCCATCTCTTTAAGAATTTTCCACAGTTTCTTGTGATCCACACAGTCAGTCTTTGGCATAGTCAATGAAGCAAGAATAGATGTTTTAACTGCACATACCTACTCAAAAACCATATATACATATACTGACCTTTCCCCTCCTATAACTTCTTCAGAGTAGTTCCCCAGAGCTATTTGAGAGACTGTCTGACAGGCTGCAGTCCTCAGTAAATCCACAAATAAAACTGTAACTAACAATTGTCACTTTGTGTGCTTTTATTTCCATCAGCAATTTTGGTGAACATGAAGGAAATCAGAATAGACTTCTCTCCCCCTTAACTATGGAAATCTAGAGCCTTTGTACCAGCTAGGTCCCCTTGTGCCCATGTACTTCCTCACTGAGTTTAGATAAATTTAGGTGAGACTCTGCTGGTCTTGGGATCTCATAAATATTGGTTGCAAAAATATAAATGCAAAGAAATAGAGGAAAATAATAGAATGGGTCAGACTAGAAAGCTCTTCAAGAAAATTACAGATACCGAGGGAACTTTTCATGAAAAAATGGGCACAGTAAAGGACAGAAATGGTTTGGACCTAACAGAAGCAGAAGGTATTAAGAATAGGTGATAAGAACACACAGAATAAATATACAAAAAAAAAAAAAATCCTCTTGTCCCAGATAACCACAATGGTGCGATCATTCACCTAGAGCCAGACATTCTGGAATGTAAAGTCAAGTGGGCCTTAGGAAGCATCACTATGAACAAAGCTAGTGGATGTGATGGCATTCCAATTGAGCTAATTCAAATCGTGAAAGATGATGCTGTGAAACTACTGTACTGTACTCAATATGCCAGTAAATGTGGAGAACTCAGCAGTGGCCACAGGACTGGAAAAGGTCAGTTTTCATGCCAATCCCAAAGAAAGACAATGCCAAAGAATGCTCAAACTAGTACACAATTGTAATCATCTCACACGCTCGTAAAATAATTCTCAAAATTCTCTAAGTCAGGCTTCAACAGTACATGAACCATGAACTTCCAGATGTTCAAGCTGGATTTAGAAAAGGCAGAGGAACCAGAGATCGAACTGCCAACATCCGTTGGGTCATTAAAAAAGCAAAAGAATTCCAGAAAAACATCTATTTCTGCTTTATTGACTATGTCAAAGCCTTTAATTTTGTGGATCACAATAAACATTGGGAAATTCTTAAAAAGATGGGAATAACAGACCATCTGACCTGCCTCTTGAGAAACCTATATGCAGATCAGGAAGCAACAGTTAGAACTGGACATGAAACAGCATACTAGTTCCAAATAGGAAAAGGAGTACATCAAGGCTGTATATTGTCGCCTTGCTTATTTAACTTATATGCAGAGTACATCATGAGAAACACTGGGCTGGAAGAAGCACAAGCTGGAATCAAGATTGCCGGGAGAAATATCAATAACCTCAGATATGCAGATGACACCACCCTTATGGTAGAAAGTGAAGACAAACTAAAAAGCCTGTTGATGAAAGTGAAACAGGAGAGTGAAAAAGTTGGCTTAAAGCTCAACATTCAGAAAACGAAGATCATGGCATCCGGTCCCATCACTTCATGGGAAATAGATGGGGAAACAGTGGAAACAGTGGCTCACTTAATTTTGGGGGGCTCCAAAATCATTGCAGATGATGACTGCAGCCATGAAATTAAAAGACACTTGCTTTGTGGAAGAAAAGTTATCACTAAACTAGACATCATATTAAAACACAGAGACATTACTTTGCCAACAAAGGTTCGTCAAGTCAAAGCTGTTTTTTCCAGTAGTCATGTATGGATGTAGGAGTTGGACCAGAAAGAAAGTTGAGTGCCGAAGAACTGATGCTTTTGAGCTATGGTCTTTGAGGAGACTCTTGAGAGTCCTTTGGACTGCAAGGAGATCCAACCCCATCAATCCTAAAGGAAATCAGTCCTGAATATACATTGGAAGGACTGATGCTGAAGCTGTAGCTCCAATACTTTGGCCACCTGATGTGAAGAACTGACTCATTGGAAAAGGGCCTGATGTTGGGAAAGACTGAAGGCCGGAGAAGAAGGGGAGACAGAAGATGAGGTGGTTGAATGGTATCACTGACTCAATGGACATGAGTTTGAATGAGCTCCAGTAGTTTGTGATGGACAGGGAAGTCTGGCATTTTGTGGTCCATGGGGTCACAAAAAGTCAGACACAACTGAGTGTCTGAACTGAACTGAAGTATTTGTTGATGATCCTGAGATCTTTATGGCAGTGAATAACAGGTACCTAGACTTTCCTGGTGGCTCAGAAGGTAAAGAAACTACCCACAATGCAGGAGACTCAGGTTCAATCCCTGGGTCTGGAAAATCCCCTGGAGAAGGGAATGGCAACCCACTCCAGTTCTTGCCTGGAGAATTCCTTGGACAGAGGAGCCTGGCAGGCCACAGTCCATTAGATCATAAAGAGTCAGACATGACTGAGCTGCTAGCACTTTCAGTTTCAACAAGTACCTAGGGAGGCTGGGTGAAAGACCCTAGGGTAAAGTATCCCCTACAGTTGAAAGATACTAAGAAGTCGGGACTGAGAAATTAATTTGGAGGCTGGCTTAATGCTTTTCCACAATTAGGCTAAATGAAGGGTTTTAGAAAACCAACCTCCAACTAAGACCCTAGCCATGTTTATGTATGTATGGAACTGATACTTACAAGTACTTAATTGGAGAGTAAAAGAAATCTCACCTTGAAAATGGACAACACAAGGCTCTTCTGACATTCCGAAATGGTTTTTATGCACACAGTTAAAGAAAGTCAGCTTGATAAAACATTTTTTCAGATTGCTGACCCTAAAGAATAAGTCTTTCTATTGTACAAGGAGCTTGCACTTCTCATCCTGTGTCTTGAGATCTAAGTGTTATATCAGAACTCTCAGGAAATCGTACTCTTATCTAGACTATCTCCCATTCATGAAATTAAAAATAAAACGTCAGGAAAGAGGTCTTCTGAAACTTAAACAAGTAAACTTAACTTAGTCCCACTGTTATTTTTAAACTAATGCAATACCTGACTCATGACTAAGTATTGATAATAAAGTTATGAGATCCCTGTGTGTGCTTGCCTGTATGTCTTGTATGTACATTACAGATAAAATATATATCTTCCTTCAGATAGTATTACTAAATTAATTTGTAAATAATATACGTTTAATTGGCTTAAAGCAAATTAAGCACTTATATAAATGATCAGAAACATACTAACCTAAATGAATTTCAGGTTCATGTCATCTGAAAAATATTAATATTTGATATTATAGTTAATCTATTGATTTAATTAGTATAAATATGTCTTTTGAGTCATTAACATTTCGTATAATATGTTTGTTATATCTAGGTTTAGTGGAAGTTCTAAGACCTTATTATTTCTGCTATAAAAACTTTGTTAGAAAAAACCTTGGTATGATAAAGTTTTTATAGGTAAATTAAATTTAGTATGTGTTTTTAGTTAAAATTTAGAAATAATTATGATTTTAGGAATATTCACCTAAAAATGAATTTCCCCAGTTATTTGGTAGCTTGAAACGTCAGAGTTGTGCTAAATAGAATTAAATAATGGAGGGCTACTGGAATACCTTGATCATTTCCAAATAAAATAAGATATTGAAACATTAACTTCTGAATATAGGCTTCCTTTTACAAGGACACTAAAGATATTTATCACTGTTAATAAATATGTTTGGTGTCACAATGAGACATTTTCTATTAGCATATGCTTTCAGAAATTATAAATAGCTTATAAATATAAATCTATGTTAATATAATCTATAATATCTATATATAATATAGAAATATATATACATAATATATAACTATATTTATATATTATTTTATATATGTATAATATATATTTTAAGATATATAAATTATAAATATAATATAAAACTATATATAAATAGTATTTATTTTGTCAATATATAAATTTCTAGTGTATAATTGCTTACGTCTTAGTTTTTTACTAGAAATTAAAGCTTTTAAGAATTAAGAATTCTAATTAAAATGCAATTAAAACTGCTAAGGAAAACAATTTTGTATGTATGGAAAAATCTAAAGGTGAAAAAGGAAGTCATAGAAGGTTGTGAAAAAGAAACTAAGAAAAAGATTCTGTACATGAACAGGTCTCTTGCATTTATATTTTTCACTTAGAAAAGATCTTGGGGCTTCCCTGATGGCACAGTGATAAAGAATCTGCCTACAATGCAGGAGAAGGGTGTTCAAGTTCCTGGAGTGCGAAGATCCCCTAGAGAAGGAATGGCAACCCACTCCAGTATTCTTGCTTGGAAAATCCCATAGACAGGGAAGCCTGATGGGCCACAGTCCAAAGGTAGCAAAGACAGAGCATGTGTGCACATAGAAAGTACCTCTGCATCATATTGGTCTATACAGAGGCTGCTGATCTCAAACTCACCTTAAAACAGTGCTCAAACAGAGGAGAAACAATGTCTGGATGAGAAGATAACATTAGAAATAGACAAAATGCCTACATGTATACATGTTTTCTTAATTTGTTATAGTTTTGCATATGAATCAAACCTTTGTATTCTAGTATGAGCCCACTCATATACAGTTTTAAAACAAATCCAATTATCTGAGTTTATGATCAATTATCCACATCCAGTACTTCAGGGTTACCATAGTAGATTTCTCCTCTCCAAGGTTCTAAGTGGATGGCCTGTAGTAAAGTTATTCTAGAAGAAAGAAATGATTGTTCTGTTTGGTCCACCATTACTATTAATACTATTAGATGGGATGACCCCCTCCCCACCTTACTTGGCCAAGCAATCATACTTTTTCCAAACATGGCTATAAATAAAAATCTTCTTCATGTTTACTTAAACTCTGTCAGAACAGTAAGTTGAATCCCTGCCAAATACCATAATCTCCCATTATTAGGAAGAACCTCATGCAATTATGGATATGTATATATAAGGTTAGATCCTCTCAAGTGGCATTAGTGATAAAGAACCTGCCTGCCAATGCACGAGAAGTAAGAGATTTGGGTTCAATCCCTGGGCCAAGAAGATTCTCTGGAGGAGGAAATGGCAACTCACTCCAAGATTTTTGTCTGGAGAATCCCATGAACAGTAGAGCCTTGTGAGAGTCCATGGGGTCACAAAGAGTTGAACATGGCTGAAATGACTTAGCATGAATGAATATAAGGTTAACATCAAGCTACAATCACTGAAGTTTAAAAGCCTCCTTATGTTGGTAACAAACCATAACAAGGATAATCAGCATAATAATACTAGGAAATTGGGCTGAACTTTTATGAATAAAAGATCAATATATACCTTTAGGACAGTAGTTCATGTGGGGCAGATTGTATCAGATGACCTAGAGACAGACTGAACCACATCTAAAGGAAATTCTTGGCTTTAAGTCTTACTTATGACCCAGTTAATGCTATTATCAATATTACTTGCATTCTATGCATTTTAAAAGATTGTTTCTTGCATTACCAAATATATAACTATGCACCCAATAAAAATAATGATGACTAGGTGACTTAAAATGATTGACCAAATATTTAGCTCTAAATGAGATAAATGATTATAGTAGTATAACACTAGAAATTGAAAGATGAGACAGAAAAGAAACTTTCTTGGGCCATAACAGACTAGTTAAACAGGTGGTCCCCTGGCATTTGGCCACAATTAATAGGGCTTAGTCTACTCATAGCACACTGATTGACATATCAACAAAATCCTGGCCTGATGTAGAAGTGAGGATTCTTAGTATCATGGGACAAAATGGTCATGAAATGCCTCCTAAACCTTGGTTGAATTTATTACCATGAGGGAACACTGCCAACTAAAGAATGTTGCTCGCCATCTGTTGCTACAAGGATTGAGGCACTGCAGTCTCTGACCTTCACCACACACTGAAAAGAATTCAGGATGAAGATCAGGAATGATGAATCAGCGATCTGGGGAAACGGGCAGAATAGGCCTTTGAATAGTTACATATTTTCAGAAGAAAATTTTGTGAGCCCCAATTACTATATCGTCTCATACTTAGAAAAGCACAAAAATCATTAATGGATTCCTCTCAACTAACAGTAACCTGCCAAGATACGTGCTTGAATGCATGTACTCCTTTTCCAAAATCACATATATACTGACCACCCCCCCCCCCCCAACCTCTTCAGAGCAGCTCCACAGAGCTGAGAGGCCAATTTTCAGGTTATGGTCCTAATAAGAACCTAATTTAAACTGAAATGCACAGCTCTCATGTTGTGCACTTTAATTTTGGTTGAGCAATTAAGCTTTATATAAGTTGAGAGCTTAAATAAAGTACCCAAAGACATATGCTTAGCAAGTTATAGGGTCAGAAATTAAATGAAGCTGTTCTTGCTATAGACTTCCCAGGTGGCACTAATGGTAAAGAACCTTCTGCCAATGCAGGAGACTTTAGAGATGGGAGTTCCATCTCTGGATTGGGGAGATTCCCCAGAAGAAGAGCATGGCAACCCACTCCAGTATTCTTGCCTGGAGAATCTCATGACAGTGGAACCTGGTGGGCTGCAGTCCACTGGGTCTCATAGAGTCAGACATGACTGAAGAGAATACTTTGGTGAAAGAGTTAAGTATTTACTACTAGAATTAATGCAGTGCATAAATTCCTTTTAAGGGGTATTTTAATTAAAATTTTAGATGCTATATTACATTCTTCCCTATAAATTTTAAGAAAAATAAATCCCATACTGTCATTACTATCCTCGACACTTATCCAAAATATCTCTGCTTTAGTATATACAGGAGATTGCTGAAATAGTGAATGAGTGTAGGCAATGAAATGGTCCTGAAGAAAACAAAAGAGACTATATTAGAAAATATGAAACAAAAAATTGTTTTAGTGTTAAGATTAATGACACATAATGTGACGAGTTGAAACTAAAGAAAAAGAAAACTTAGATTACAAGGTCACTGAATATATAACAAAGTAAATTATAACTTTTGAAAACTGTGGAATAGGGGAATATCTTCAAGTATATTTGGTAATAAAGAAGCTTCAGTATCAACATTTTGGATTTAGTAGAACATTGAAAAATAGAATCATACATAGTAAATAAATTACCTGAGTAAACAGAATTAAAACAATTGTAAAAAAAATAAGTTATATATTTGTGATCATAAAACATAAATGGTTAATATTTAAAATTCAAAATGTGGCATTTACTAGCACCTGTAGATTCTATTAATGCAGAACTAAATGAAGGATAATTATAAAAATACCCAAATAATCTTTTTTCTCCCAAGATAAATAAATTTGTACAGATGAGGTTATGTGACCTTCTATAGAAATGCAGATATTATCTTCAAAGCACCTATTAAACAATATAGAATTAAAGGCAAAAGATAAAGACATTTTTTATTTTCAAGTTCCTACTATCTCCAAAGAAAGAGATAGTAGAACAGGCAGAGTTGTAAACATGGACAAACGGATGTAATTAGATGAAAGAGGAGGCTTTTAGGAAGTGTTGTATATTCAATGGGAAATAACAGGACATGTGATTTATACTTATCAGAGCTTCTGAGACAAAATTCTTTTTAGAACTATTTTGAAATCTTACTTTGAGAATCACTTGAAGAGTCTTTGCACTTCCTTGGTTTCTCAGACAGGGAAAAGTCTCACTGCAATGCAGGAGACCCGAGTTTGATCCCTGGGTTGAGAAGATCCCCTGGAGAAGGGCATGGCTAGGCACTCCAGCATGGTTGCCTGAATTATTACAGGGACAGAGGAACCTGGCAGGCTGCAGTCCATGGAATCCCACAGGAGTGAGTGATTAACATATTCATTTTTCTTTCTTTCTTTAAGGACCGCTGAGACATGATTTCTAAGAAAAGAAGAAATTATAGGTAAGAAAACATAAGAAAGGGTATGTAGGTATTGAACACCTACATTGTTCCAAGCACTTTACAAGAAGTGAAAGTGAAAGTCATTCAGTCATGTCCAACTCTTTACGACCCCATGGACTGTCCATGGATTTCTCTAGGCCAGAATACTGGAGTGGGTAGCCTTTCCCTTCTCCAGGGGGTCTTCTCAACCCAGGAATCAAACTGGGGTTTCCTGTATTGCAGGCGGATTCTTTACCAACTGAGCTATTAGGGAAGCCCTCCTATAGTAACTTAATCTACCTTTGTTTAATCAACATGAAAACCCTAGACATCATTATCCCTTTCTATAATTGTTCTGTCACTGCCATGTCTGGCTCTTTGTGATTAAATGGACTGCAGCACGCCAGGCTTCCCTGTCCTTCATTATCTCTCAGACTTTGTTCAAACTCAGGTCCATTGAGTCAGTGATGTTAACTAACCATCTCTTCCTCTGTTATTCCTTTCTCCTTTTGCCTTCAGTCTTTCCCAGATCATAGTCTTTTATTTGCATTAGGTAGCCAAATTATTGGAGTGTCAGCTTCAGCATCTGAATATTCAGGACTGATTTCCTTTAGGATTGATTGGTTTGATCTCCTTGCTGTCCAAGGAACTCTCAAGAGTCCACTCCAGCACAACAGTTCAAAAACATCAATTCTTCAGTGCTCAGCTTTCTTTATGGTCCTACTCTCACAGCTGTACATGACTATTGGAAAAACCATAGCTTTGACTATAGGGACATTTGTCAGCAAAGTGATGTCTCTACTTCTTAATATGCAGTCTAGATTTGTCATAGCCTTTCTTCCAAGGAACAAGCAACTTTTAATTTCATGGCTGCAGTCACCATCCACGGTGATCTATAATTTTAGTTAGTACAATTAGAAAAGCTGTACAATCACACTGCAAGTTATCAGAGTGTCAGGGTTTGATTTGCTATAAATAAGTTTTAAAAAAATGTATTTTTCACTAAAAGACTTATATGGCGCCAATCTTTACAGTGTTTTGAAGTGCAAAAAAAACAAAATGAAAGCTATTGTAGAGTATATTTTAAATGTAATAAAGATGAATTTTTGAGATCAATAAGCTTTTCTCTTTTTTTGTCTTACAAACTGTAATTCTGAGGATAAGGTGTGGTTTTCTAAAGGTGGTAGGGAGACTTTTACAGTCACATTTGGGACTGATTATAAGGGAGTAAGAAGGAGAAACAGCTGAGCTATTCTGAGTCAGTGGTTTTCATAAATTAGCACATATCATAAACACCTTGAGCCTAAATTTGCATTTTTAACTGGTACCTGGATGAGCTGAGGCTGCTGGCCTAGGAACCTCACTTTGAGAACCACTGCTCTAGGCAACGAGACACCTACATTCAGAGAGACATGGCATAATAACACTCATCTGGGTTTTCTACTGTCTTGTGACTCCTTAGACAAAGGAATAAGATTTGTGTGATACTATCTTATTATTGATTATAACATAGTTAATCATGTTAAGATTCTAACATTTTAATTAAATTTCAAAGCTGAGAATCCAATTTACTATATGGAATCTGCATTAATATACAAAGGCCTGCTTTAAATTCCTGAAAATATTAAGAATAAAATAACTATATTACCAGTAAACAAAAGGAACAGAGTGAAGTAAGCCAGAAAGAAAAACACCAATACAGTATGCTAAGTCGCTTCAGTCCTGTCGGACTCTCTGCAACCCCATAGACAGCAGCCCAACAGACTCCTCTGTCCCTGGGATTCTCCAGGCAAGAATACTGGAATGGGTTGCCATTTCCTTCTCCAATGCATGAAAGTGAAAAGTGAAAGGGAAGCCGCTCAGTCATTTCCGACTCTTAGCGATCCCATGGTCTGCAGTCTACCAGGCTCCTCCGTTCATGGGATTTTCCAGGCAAGAGTACTGGAGTGGGGTACCCAATATAGTATACTAACACACATATATGGAATTTAGAAAGATGGTAACAATAACCCTGTATGCGAGACAGCAAAAGAGACACAGATGTATAGAACAGTCTTTTGGACTCTGTGGGAGAGGGAGAGGGTGGGATGATTTGGGAGAATGGCATTGAAACATATGTAATGTCATATAAGAAACGAATCGCCAGTCTAGGTTCGATGCAGGATACAGGATACTTGGGGCTGGTGCACTGGGATGACCCAGAGAGATGGTATGGGGAGGAAGGTGGGAGGGGGGTTCAGGATGGGGAACACGTGTACTTCCGTGGTGGATTCATGTTGATGTATGCCAAAACCAATACAATATTGTAAAGTAAAAAAATAAATAAATAAAATAAAATAAAATCTGAAAAAAAAAAAGCCTTCATGTCACTGCTGTGTGAAATGCTCTCACTACCTTCAGTGAAGAATAAAAATGGTATGAATAATTTAGAAAAATAATTTTGTGTTTTGATTTTGAATATGCATCTTTGTATGATTTGAATGCATTTAGGAATTTTAAATAAATATAACCACACATTTTACTTTATTCTGTATTCCCTTAGACAGATATCTTACTTTTATGCATTATAGGAAGGAATACAGGGCAGATGGAAGAAAGCCTTCGTTTTTTTTGTTTTCTCTCCTTTATACTTTATGTTTGTCCAATAAATAATGCATATGATGAATTATAGAGTTTAGCAAACTAAATATTTTTAGTAAATTAAAGCAATTCACTTTATATATTGATCATGATATAATATTTTCTCCAAAATTGGATCCTTTAAATAATTTTAAACAATAAGTATGAAAGCATTTATTGTTTCACATTGTCAAGGTATGTAATCTAATATAATAAAATGCTGTCAAATAGAATTTTCTTTAATTTTCAAAATGCTAAATGAATATTCAAAATGTACATATTCTTAAAGAAATGATTAAATCTAAAATATTCCCATAATTGCCATATTGACTTGAAAAAATAGAAATAGCATTGCAATTATTATATTTACCTAAACAGAAAGGAACATTTTATTGCACCGAGCCACAATAATTCTGTGTTTAAATAATTCTTTAAATAAAGTATTTCTGTTGTGTTACATAGTTCACACCGTTAGAAAACAGGATGGCATTCAAAGGAGGTAAATGTTGCTTTCTAATATGATTTTCTAAATTAACGGTTTCATCTTTAGAAAGATGTTAGGGTTGGGGATTTCTGGCTGGAAAGTATATTTCTGAATGTCAGGTTCATGGTATTCAAGCTCTCCTGCTTTAAATGTCAGTGCTGTTCGCCTGTATCAAGCACTGGACTTATAAAAGCAGTCAGGGAAATAGAAAACAGAAATGAAATCAAATATGACATATGGAAGGACAGAGAAGAGTATTGGGAAAACTCATATCCTTTGTTTGAAAAGAAACAGAAATTAAATTTCTGAAAATGGGTTAGGTTGTTTTTGCATTTTATATTCATCACGAGAAAATAATAAAGATAAAATAGACTGTACAATCTGATTTAAAAGAATGGAACTGTTTTTTTCATTGTGTAACCACAAGTTAAAAATATGTGTTTTCTAGGAAGGATATTTGTAGGAAGAACATGACTCAGTGACTGAACAACAGGAAAGATATACACAAAAATTTTTCTTTCACTTAACTATGATTTTTCTTACTTGTTGAATTCAACTGCTTATTTGAACATAAGAAATATTAACAATTAGTTTGTCCACCTTTTGTGAGATGAGAACATATATCACATACTGCTGTTTGATGTTTTTCTTCAGGGGAAAAAGATCACAGAATGTTTGTCCATTATATACTGTCACTTTAAGTAGAATGTAAATCTAAATTGACATAAAATGCAGTTTATACATTCAAGAATTTGTATGTGTTTATATTTTAGGTGTCACATCACACTGTTGATCTTTAATACATGTTTTGTTTTGGTTGATGGCAGAATAACATGTAAGATAGTGCTAAATTTTTTTTTTAAAGTGAAAGGCACATGAAAAAGAATGTGACAATATACTCTATGGACACATGGGTGATAAAAAGGGAATAGGAACACTTTCATTTACTTTAGAAGAATATAGAATTTCAACAATACTTCTCTATACTTCTATATCCCCTTACATAAAGAAGGTGTATTATTCTCATTTTACACATGAGGCCCCTCAGGTTTTGGCATTTTCAGTATTGCATTTGGATTTTACAGAGCAAAGTATGCTTAATTTAAAAATATTTACTATAGCAGCTAGATAATAAAATTTACTAAACATAGTTAATATATTAATAGTAACAACATATCTCAAAATATAGCAAATTATTTGAAATAAATTTCCTTGGCTACTCTATTATATGGATAATAAAGGAAAGTCGAACTAGAATCAAATATTTCTTCAAGTAAGACAAGTTGCTTATTGCACATTCCTTTTTTATCCTTTCTGGTTCTTTTCTGTAGAACAGATTAGCATATGCTTTTGAGAGATTATTAAATAAATAAAAGTGCCACAGCAATTTCATCTATGTTTCTTTAACTTTAATGGTGATCTATTGAAGCTGTATAAAAGTTGAGGATTTAGTTAACTGCCTAGCCTTGTCCCCTCTCTTGCCTTTAAATATTTAAAGGTATTATTAATCTTCCACTATTTACTTTTGAATAACATGTATAAGGCTTATTTAGTTTTCTCTTTTCTATAATTCTCTATAATGTAGATTGTACTTTTTTTAAAAAAACAGAGAAACTTTAAATTATCCTAAATATAATACAAATTAACTTCTTTGTCTATCCCTTAAAATCTATCCAGTTCCATCTTATCTCAAAAGAGATTTAAAGTATGTAAAAAATTTAAGTTAACCTCTTTTTCTTTCATCTCTTTATTTTCTTGCTTCTTGAAGCTCAGTCCTCATATCAGCAATATTGGCATTAACTGAGAGCACATTAAAGATTTAGAAGTTCAGCCTCTTTCCCACATATGCTGATGTGAAGACTGAAGATTTACAAGATCCTTGGGAGACACCTGAGTGCCCTGTATTCTGAGAAATCCTAAATAATATACATGCTACAAAACTAATGAAAACCTAATAAAGCTGATGTGTGAGGAAATGAAAAAAAAAAAAAAAACTAATAAGACTTTTAAAAGACCATCTAAAACAAGGGTCCCCAACCCCCTGGACCAGGAACCATGGCCTTAAAAACTGGGCCAAAGGACAGGAAATGAGCAGTGAGTAAGCCAGTGAAGCCTCACCTGTACTTAAAACCATACCCATCACTTGCATTACCACCTGTACTCTGCCTCCTGTCAGATCAGTTGCAACTTGGATTCCCATAGGAGAGTAAACCCTACCATCAACTGTGCATGCAAAGGATCTAAGTTTTCATTCCTTATGAGAATCTACTACCTGATGGCCTGAGGTGGAGCTGAGGTGGAGCTGAGGTGGTGATTCTAGCTCTGGGGAGTGGTTGTCACTGTCTCTTGTCACTACCAAACGGGACTGTCTAGTTGTGGGACAAGCTCAGGGCTCCCACTGATTCTGCATTATGGTGAGCTATATGATTATTTCATTATCTATCACAATATAATAATAATATAACAGAAATAAAGTCCACAGTAAGTGTATTGCACTTGAATCTTCATGAAACATTCCCCCTCTCCCTGGTCCATGGAAAAATTATCTTACATGAAACTAATCCTTGGTCCCAGAAAGATTGCGGACCATTGGTCTAAAGTGTGGGTTATTTTTGTTTGTAGTTGTGCTGATTTTATGTATGCAACTGCTGTTACATTACACACTTTTATGTTATCTTATAGAAAATCTCCCCTAAAATGGTGAAGTGATACTCAAAGTAAATATCACATTGTGGAAAGTGAATTCCAGTGCTCTTTCTCTCTCTCTTTCTTTTTTTTTTTTTTTGGTGGGGGAGGCAGATGAGCCAGTTCCAGTGTACAAGTCAATAGCTACATGCTGTCTTTTTCTAATATTAGTTTATTCTGTCATTTAGTTCCATTTAGTGTCACGCTGTGTTAGAATTGTTAGAGTACACATACACCAGTTCAAGGAAATAATGGTCATTCTTTGGAAATAATTGACAGAATAATAAACCTTTTACTACTCTATTTTGCAAGAAAGTCAAGACATAGCAATAGTTACATCACTTCTCCTGTAGTCCTTCTGAAGTCTGTATGGAATGCTATAGATGAATAGGTGACTTATCATATTTATTGAGAGAAAAGTAAAATGCTTTTGAAAGATGAATGTGAATATATTATTTATTGTTAAGGTAAATTTAACAGTCTGTTTTTTTCCTTGTTCCTTAAACTCAACAAACTAATTAAGTAAACACGTTATAAATATCTTTCGAGACTAAAGTAATATGCTGGGGGCTTCCTAGAAAGATAAATAAGATGCTTTTACTTTATCAAAGAGTTAACAATTTGGTAGGAGGACATGAGGTATAAACTGAAGAAAGTTCAGTGGACATTAAGGTGGTCATTTGGAGAAGGCAATGGCAACCCAATCTAGAACTCTTGCCTGGAAAATCCCATGGATGGAGGAGCCTGGTAGGCTGCAGTCCATAGGGTCAATAGGAGTTGGACACGACTGAGCAACTTCACTTTCACTTTTCACTTTCATGCACTGACGAAGGAAATGGCAACCCACTCAAGTATTCTTGCCTGGAGAATCTCAGGGATGGGGGAGCCTGGTGGGCTGCCATCTATGGGGTCACACAGAGTTGGACACAACTGAAGCAACTTAGCAGCAGTAGCAGCAAGGTGTCATTAAAGAATATCAGTGAATAAAAAAGAAAAAAAAAGATGGGGGGAGAGATAATGTCATTTAGCTTTTAAATCAAAAGGAAATTCACGAAGAAAAGATAAAATGTGGTCAGTTGCTAAAGACATCAGTCAGATTTGGCACCTGGTGAATAGTATCACATTGGAAAACCATGATGACAGGAAACAACAGAAGTGGTTTATCTGGATGATTACATAGGAAACTGGAGGGGAGAACAGCTAAAAATGACATCTTGAGTGGGGCCAAATAGGGAAAGGAAAAATTATATGCAGCGTGTCTGGAAAGTTTTTGACTAAGTGAATAACAAAAGCAGTGATCTATTTTAATAAACTACAACATTGCACAGCTAAGTTGGAGAAAAGTAGAGTTATTTACAAGGTCTTCAGTAATCATGTTAAGAGAATAATCAGAATGGAAAGAAGGCATTATATATAGATGATGTAGTGGAAGTAGTTGCTCCACCAATTTGACAATAATTGGATAAAGAGAAATTCCTGAAGAATCAAAGATCACCCAAAGGAACTTAGCAAATTTAAGAAATAGTCTCATTTGTATAGTAAGGGGAAAGAGACACAGATGTGTATAACGGACCTTTGGACTCAGAGGGAGAGGGAGAGGGTGGGATGATTTGGGAGAATGACATTCTAACATGTATACTATCATGTAAGAATTGAATCGCCAGTCTATGTCTGACGCAGGATGCAGCATGCTTGGGGCTGGTGCATGGGGATGACCCAGAGAGATGTTATGGGGAGGGAGGTGGGAGGGGGTTTCATGTTTGGGAATGCATGTAAGAATTAAAGATATTAAAATTTAAAAAATAAAAAACTAAAAAAAAAAAAGAAAAGAAAAAAATGTCTCTGAAAATAAAAGACAAAAAAAAAAGAATTGATTTCATTAAGAAAGGGGTTTAGGACATGCCAAATTTATGATGCTAGTAGAAAATCTAGGGAGAAATGTAAAACAAGCAGATGAAATGCTTGTCTAGAGTTCAGAGTAAAAATTAAAGACATAACAATTTAATTTGGTTTTCATTAATTCTGTAGTATGGATAATATGTAAATAGTTACAAGAGGTAATAAAGATGTAGAAGGGCATGAGGGCAAGGAAACATATTTGAAAAGCATACAAAAAACCAAGAAGTAAATTAGAGAACACAGATTAAGGAGACATAGGTGTAAAGAATAGAAAGTAGGGAATAAAATAGAAAAAAAAAAATGAGTTCCAGAATAAGAGTCAGGGTAAATACAATGAAACCAAAGAAGAGAAGAATTGCAGCATTTATCAATTACAATTAACAATTGTAGAAATCAATTTACAATTTAAGAAATCAAAGGAACTAAAAAAAAAAAGAGATTATTACTGAATACAAACTTAAGCATCAGGCATGTTTGGACTTTCCAGATAGTATCTCCAGGATAATTTTCCTAAAATCTGGGACAACCTTTCAATTTTAATGTCAGTTGATCTAATCAGCAACTTGTTTCCATAAGCAAAATCTTTTCTCTTCAGTACTTAGATCTGTGCTTCATTGAATATTGAAGGTATGTAAATCTTAGGAAAGCCATCCTTAGAATTCTACTTAACCACAACTGGCATCTTCTTCTTCCAGGTCTATGCAACTGTTTCTGCACATCTTATTTTCCACATTTCATGTCTAGTGCTAGGCAGCCAATTTCATGTTTCAGTTACCTCATTCTCAGTTTTTAAGCGACCTTAAGGTCTTCTAAGTGAACATAGAGTATTGTAAACTGTACTTAGTACTGAAATGCTAAGGAGGGTGCCATAATTTTTTTTTTTTTTTTTCTGCATCCAGTATAAACCTATGGTTACGGTGTTCAAAGGCAGAGCTTTAGCCACAAAAAAGATCGTGGCATCCGGTTCCATCACTTCATAGGAAATAGATGGGGAAACAGTGGAAACAGTGGAAACAGTGTCAGACTTTATTTTTTGGGGCTCCAAAATCACTGCAGATGGTGACTGCAGCCATGAAATTAGAAGATGCTTACTCCTAGGAAGAAAAGTTATGACCAACCTAGATAGCATATTCAAAAGCAGAGACGTTACCTTGCCGACTAAGGTCCGTCTAGTCAAGGCTATGTTTTTTCCTGTGGTCATGTATGGATGTGAGAGTTGGACTGTGAAGAAGGCTGAGTGCTGAAGAATTGATGCTTTTGAACTGTGGTGTTGGAGAAGACTCTTGAGAGTCCCTTGGATTGCAAGAAGATCCAACCAGTCCATTCTGAAGGAGATCAGCCCTGGGATTTCTTTGGAGGGAATGATGCTAAAGCTGAAGCTCCAGTACTTTGGCCACCTCATGCGAAGAGTTGACTCATTGGAAAAGACTTTGATGCTGGGAGGGATTGGGGGCAGGAGGAGAAGGGGACAACAGAGGATGAGATGGCTGGATGACATCACTGACTTGATGGATGTGAGTCTGGGTGAACGAACTCTGGGAGCTGGTGATGGACAGGGAGGCCTGGCGTGCTGCGATTCATGGGGTGGCAAAGAGTCGGACACGACTGAGCGACTGAACTGAACTGAAGATTTTCATTTAAGTATCTGTTGTGCTCTTGGTTTCACTTATTACTTTGTCCCAAAACTCAACTTTATCTCAATAGTCACTATATGACCAATTCCTCTACCTGTCCAAATAATTATTTCTGTTTACAAACAGACAGTCTCATATTCTAACATGATAAGCAGAAATTTTACTCTACTTTATTTCACAGTGAGGTTAGAAAAGCTAGGCTTAAAGGACATGATTAAACCACAGCATATTCTCATAATGAAGTTGAGGCCATAAACCATGGGAAAAATATTGGTTAAAAATTCAGATATTTTGTCTGGCATCTGTAGGCTAAAATTGAAAGACAATGAAGAATGAAGTAATGTTTGTAAGGAAAGTATTTTCCTTAATGCAGCAGGTAGTTTTTGATTACTTATTATGTCAAGACACTGTGTGTGTGTGTGCTCAGTCACTTCAATTGTGTCCTACTCTTTGTGACTCTATGGACTGTAGACCATAAGGCTCCTTTGTCCATGGAATTTTCCAGACAAAAATACTAGAAAGGGTTGCCATTTCCTCCTCCAAGGGATCTTCCCAACCCAGGGATTGAACCCAGATTTCCTGTGTCTTCTGCACTGGCAGGCAGAATTTTTACCACTGAGCCACCTGGTAGGTTTCAGACACTCTGAGGCACACTTAGATCTAAAATGCTACCCTTACCAACAAGCAGCTCAGGATAGCTGTTGAGAAATTAAAAAGAAATAATTCATGGATAATTAATAAGGAGCCAAATTAGGAAAAGTGAAAAGTGAAATAATAGTAAAATTTGATGGGAATCACAAGGAGGGAAGAAGGTTCTGGTATAATACAAATCATTTCTTCCATAAATATACCTTTGAGGGCTCCTGCTAAGTCATCAACATCCTTTCCAGCATCTCCCCTTCTGCAAGTCCTCTTGCGATAATGAAAATTAGATAAATGTGTTAAGATAGAAAGGAAAATTGAATACCTCAGTGCAGAAAGAAAATTCCAGAGAAATAGAGGTTTCAAATGTCGACTGACAAAGGCGTTTGAAATTTTCAATGACGATTTTTATTTTTTACTTTTTTCTCTTTATTTTTCTTGTTTCCCAATGAAGATATTTTCCAATCTAAATTATTGATCTGTTGTGAAGGTCAAAATTAAATATATACAAGGTGCAAAGCTATGTCCAGACAGTATTATTAAAGTTATTCCTCTTTGTTGATAAACCTAAAAAAATGTTTTAATAAATTCAAATTAGCAAACAAAATAGATTATTAATTTCATATTAAGCAAAATAGCTATGACATAATTCTGGCACACCAGTTCATGAAATTTGGTCTCTTGATAATACGATTGATGTAATTTTTTTTCTATATATTTATGATTTATTGCAAGTCAACTTTAAAAATTATTAGATGCAACTGATTGATGTAATTAGACCATGAAAATGAATGAAATCTTCTGATGTATTAGGCAGTAACTCATTTAAATGAGGTGGCTAATTTGATAGATTCCAAAATTAGAGCAGTAATTTATATTACTGAATTATATTCTAATTTATGAAGACAAAAGTATTAAGAACTGTATGGTCTATTGAGGGACTGCCAAAAAAATCATGGATTTTATTGCTGAGAAGGTTAAGTGTATAAATGTTTAATGACTTGAACCCACAAGCAAACATTTTTAACTGCAATAAAAATAAATGATAGATTTCCAAAGCAGTGCAATTGCTAATTTATGAACTATTAAACCTTACCAGCTGGGCTAGGTACTGCCAGGTACAGTCTTTTAATGAAAGTCTTTTGCAAGCCAATAATATAACTATAATTTACTTCTAATAATGTATTCTAATAGAATTTGTACCAAGAATTTGAAATGTCATTTTCATTGGTAATGAATGGAGTGTTGGTGTATAACTGAACTACAGAGATCTATTTATAACCACTTAACCACTCACTGAGGCTTGAGGATATGTATGGATGTTTTTTATGCAAAATAAAGATATTCCAAGTGAGAATGATTTGTCACTTAGTTGAGACACTGTCTCAAGGTGCAAACAGTGCAGAGCATATTTTTCTCATTGTTCATCAAGAGAGAAGCTGGAATCTAATTTGGAATGCAGTACCTTTCTCAGTTGGAATGAAAGCATTTTGCAGCCTATGAAACAAAGTTGCAGATTGCTTTCTTTTTGTAATATGTTTTTATAGTTTCACAGTCAAACTCCAAGAAACAGGGACATATACATACAAAAAGGTACCAAGGGTTTTTTAAAGAAATACTTTAGATATAGGATATTAGTTTTATAATGGAAATAATTAGTTTCTACCCATGTCAAACTGAGCTTTAATGTCCCACAATTCAAATTCCTTTATGTGTAAATCATCTTTTAACTAGATGTAAAAGCTTATTATATATCTATCTATGGTGACCCAAGAACTAAAGAGCAGATAAAACCAAAGAGGGTCTTGGAATGCAAGAATGGAAAAACCAGACCCTTATCATCTTTCTCTTCCCATGTTGTAACTGTTAATGGATTTCAGGTTCTCCTGAACAGTATAACCTGCCTCCCCTCCTACTCCACAGGCTGAAGGCATTTGCCTTACTCTTCCCCCACACAGGATACATGCCTCATCCAATCGATAAATAACCCACAAGGCCCTTAGCCCACTCCTTAAAAGTGGACTAAGGACTCTTTGAGCTGGCCTGCTGTTCTAACAGTGTCTCCCACTCTAATAAACTTTATTTTCCTCTCATTCTGTTTCATGTCTGGAAATTCTTTTCCAACCCACACCCAGACCACAACACTAGCCACCCCCACTGAAGATCAAATACCTATTATATTTCAGATATTGTTCTAAGCCATTGAAATACTCTGATTTACAACTACTAAATTCAACATTTCCAACTTCAGAAATTATTGTTTTATAGTAAGTTCCAAAAAGGAAATAAAAGCCTGAATAGTACTCATTGTTTATAGGAAATATCATCTCTAATAGCAGAATTATATTGAAAACAAATTTTAATTTTACACAGTAACAGGCCAATAAACATAAATCTTCAAGATGTGCCTTTATGGGGATCATGATCTATCAACTACTGCAAATGACCTTGAAAACCCAAAATATCATCAAACCATGCAAATATTATTGGATTTCTGTCGAGTATAAAACATTTAAAGAAAAATAATAGAAGATCATCAGAAGTTGCAAAGCAGTATGTAAGAACATTTGTCAGATCTTAGATTAACAATGTTGAAATTCTATCTGTACAAGCATAAATTAGTCAACACAGTCTATGGCAATTTCTAGGACATTTAAATAAGAATGTGGAACAAAGACACATTTTCACTTAGGAAAGTTATATGTAAGAAGTAAATATTTCAAGGTAAAGTGTAAAGGCTGTTTAGTCTGTCAAATACATTTTTGTTCCTATATTTTTTTATTGTGCTACCTAATAATTATGTTGTAGGTTGCCTAAAACAGTCTTTCCTAGGACACTGCTGACTAAAAACTTTCAGATGCATTTATTTTCTCCAAAAGAACACCATTCCTGTTTACAGTGATAGAAGATAAACTTCATTTTTTAAATTTGCTATGTAACTTATGGCTGCAAAAATTTTAATGCTAAATTTTGTCATATTAATATAAATGTTTATAAATTGTATAAAAAAGAGAAATAAATGGAGCTTATTTCATCTGGGAGGGATATTATATATCATTTATGGATAAAAGTGAATGCACATATATCTATCTGTTCAGTGTGTAAATGAGAACTATGAGAGACTAAATCAATAAGTCAATTAAGCATAAGAAGACAAAGGACTTTTTGATATGAATTGCTGTTTTCCAAAAATTTCTAATAAAAGTTCATTATGGATAGCTGCGTCATATGAGTGTTTGTAGTAGGGAGAGAGGTGAGGGATTCAAGAAGAAAAGATAACTCTGAATGTGATGGCTTTGTAAAGTATAAAACTGACTAGCCTGAATTGTACTTCTTTATTATTAATAATTAATAGCAATTAATTATTAATATTATTAATACTTGTAATTATTATTTTCTTGTATGTTTCCACTTAGGATGGGTCACGGGGGGATTCTTAGGGGAACTGGAGGGCACGAAGGAAGAAGCAGCCATTTTTTAACTCATATCCAATGACTCCCATCTGCTGACTCACACTGCTGACATGAGGCAACAACTAGGGCTGCACCTTCTTTATCTTCCCTAGGATTCTCTGGCTTTTCTAACTCCTGGGCCACAGATGTGTGTTCAGTTTCATGATGAAGGACCCTGGTTTCTGAAAAACACCTTCATCATCAAATGAGATGGAACAAGAACAGAAAATGTGTCAGTTCATCCTCTGAAAATCCAACTTGTTTTTGAATGTTTCAGACTGCCTTGATCTTCCCCATTTTCCACAAGCGGCTCATACCCATGGCTGTCAAGCTCCACATCATATGCAGAAATAACAGACTTACAGACACAGGTTACCCAGCTCACATGATTCCATTATTGTATATGGCTACTTCATTATAACAAATCTATCTACCTATCTGTCTGTCTGTCTATCTCAGTAATGGCCACAGGACTGGGAAAGTTTAGTTTTCATTCCAGTCTTAAATAAAGGCTTTGCAAAAGATTGTTCAAACTACCATACAATTGTGCTCATTTCACAAACTAGCAAGGTTATGCTCAAAATCCTTCAAGCTATGCTTCAGCAATATGTGAACCAAGAAATTTCAGATTTACAAGCTGAGCTTCAGAGAGGCAGAGGAACCAATGATCAAATTGCCAACATCCTTTAGATCATGGAGAAAGCAAGGGAGTTCCAGAAAAACATCTATTTCTGCTTCACTGACTATACTAAAGCCTTTGACGGTGTGGGTTACAACAACTTGTGGAAAATTATTCAAGTGATAGGAGTACCAGACCACCTTTCTTGTCCTCTGAGAAACCTGTATGCAAGTCAAGAAGGAGCAGTTAGAACTAGACATGAAACAATTGACAGGTTCAAAATTGGGAAAGAAGTAAAACAAGGCTATTGATTTGAGCTATATGAAGAGGGTGGGCTATGTGTCATATCCAGATCTTTGGGAACCCATGTGCTGAAGCCCGCAGGCTTCCTCTGCCCATAAGATTTCCCAGGCAAGGATACTTGAGTGGGTTGCCATTTTCTCCTCCAGGAGATATTCCCAATGCAGAGAATGTCCTTACATCTGCCCTTGAATTCATGCATTTACTGGTGGATTCTTTATCATTGAGCCATCTGGGAAGCCTAGAGCATATCATGTGAAATGCCAGGCTGGATGAATATAGGCTGAAATCAAGATTGCTGGGAAAAATATCAATAACCTCAGATATGCAGATAATACCACTCTAATGGCAAAGAATCAATGAAAAGAAAGAGAAAAAAAAAACAATGGAATAAAACAATAGAATGGGAAAGTCTAGAGATCTCTTCAAGAAAATTAGAGATACCAAGGGAACATTTCATACAAAGATGGGCTCAATAAAGGACAGAAATAGTATGGATCTAACAGAAGCAGAAGATATTAAGAAGAGGTGGCAAGAATACACAGAAGAACTATGCAAAAGAGATCTTAATGACCCAGATAAACACAATGGTGTGATCACTCACCTAGAACCAGTCATCCTGAAGTGGGAAGTCAATTGGGCCCTGGGAAGCATCACTATGAACAAAGCCAGTGGAGGTCATGGAATTCCAGCTGAGCTATTGCCAATCCTAAAAGATAATGCTATGAAAGTGTTACACTCATATGGCAGCAAATTTGGAAAACACAGCAGTGGCCACAGGACAGGAAAAGGTCAGTTTTCATTCCAATTTTGAAGAAAGTCAATACCCAAAATGGTTCAAACTACCACACAATTGCACTCATCTTGCAAGCTAGCAAAGTAATGCTCAAAATTCTCTAAGTTAGGCTTCAACAGTGTGTTAACCAAGAACTTCTAAATGTTCAAGGTGAATTTAGAAAAGACAGAAGAACCAGAGAACAAATTGCCAACATCCATTGCATTAGAGAAAAAGCAAGAGAATTCCAGAAAAACATCTACTTCTGTTTCATTGGGCTTCCCTGGTGGCTCAGAGGTTAAAGCGTCTGCCTGCAATGCAAGAGACCTGGGTTCGATCCCTGGGTCAGGAAGATTTCCTGGAAAAGGAAATGGCAACCCACTCCAGTATTCTTGCCTGGAGAATCCCATGGACAGAGGAGCCTGGAGAGCTACAGTCCACGGGGTCGCAAAGAGTTGGACATGACTGAGTGACTTCACTTTTACTTTCACTTTCTGCTTCATTGAAGATGCTAAAACCTACATGTGGATCACAACAAACAGTGGAAAATTCTTCAAGAGACAGGAATATCAGACAACCTTACCTGCATTCTGAGAAACCTATATGCAGGTCAAGAAGCAACAGTTAGAACCAGACATGTAACTACAGACTGTTTCCAAATTGGAAAGTACATCAAGGCTGTTTATTGTTACCCTACTTAATTAACTTATATGCAGAGTATGTCATGTGAAATGCCAGGCTGGATGAAGCACAAGCTGGAATCAAGACTGCCAGGAGAAATATCAATAACCTCATATATGTTAATGACACCACCTTTATGGCAGAAATCAAAGAGAAACTAAAGAGCCTCTTGATGAAGGTGAAAGAAGAGAATGAAAAAGGTGGCTTAGAACTCAACATTCAAAAAACTAAGATCATGGCATCCAGGTTCATCACTTCATGACAAATAGATGGGGAAACAATGGAAACAGTGGCAGATTTTATTGTCTTGGGCTCCAGAGTCACTACAGATGGTGATTGCAGCCATGAAATTGAAAGAAGCTTACTCCATGGAAGAAAAGCTATGACAGACCTAGAGAGCATATTAAAAAACAGAGACATTACTTTGCCAGCAAAGTTCCATATAGTCAAAGCTATGGTTTTTCCAGGAGTCATATATGGATGTGAGAGTTGGACCATAGAGAAAGCTGAGCACCAAAGAACTGATGCTTTTGAACGGTGGTTTTAGAGAAGACTCTTGAGAATCTCTGGGACTGCAAGGGTCAAACTAATCAATTCTAAA
Organism: Ovis canadensis; assembly: GCF_042477335.2. Classification (NCBI taxonomy): domain Eukaryota; kingdom Metazoa; phylum Chordata; class Mammalia; order Artiodactyla; family Bovidae; genus Ovis; species Ovis canadensis. Next base: position 59,470,970 of record NC_091254.1, read on the forward strand.
GGAAATTAATCCTGACTATTCATTGGAGGGACTGATGCTGATGCTGAAGCTGAAGCTCTAATACTCTGGTCACCTTATGTGAAGATCTGATTCATTAGAAAAAATCCTGATGGTGGGAAAGATTGAAGGCAGGAGGAGAAGGGGCAAGCAGAGAATGAGATGGTTTGAAGGTACCACCAACTCAATGGACATGAGTTAGCACAAGCTCCAGGAGATGATGAAGGGCAGGGAAGCCTCGCATGCTGCAGTCCATAGGGTCACAAAGATTTGAACACAACCGAGGGGTTAAACAGCAATAATGATGAAATGACTAATTTTTTCAGTATCAAGACAGGAATGAAAAATCAGCCATAGGATATAGAAATGATAATGACAATTTAGTAGATGCAAAAATCAGAGCCCAGAGAATCTAAGAGAAATTTTAACCCACAGAAATTCTCAGGGTGCTTTTAGGATTGTTAAGATACTTTAAGTAACCTAGACAGAAATATGAGTTTCATTCCTCACTGTAAGCTTTCTTCAAGTTCTTCTTCTGCCTTGCTTATTTAAAAATCCATTTTCCACAGAACTTTCTATTAAAAAAAATACAAGTCTGATGTCAGTCATATACATAAATGACTTCCTTTTCCAATAAGATATAGTCCAAGCATTGTAATATAACATTCCCATTTATTTAAGATATAAACACTATTTCAACATTGTTTATGTAATAGGAAATCTGTCAGGATTTAAGGATAGCCAGACAAGTATCTTAATCCCTTGGATGTTGCTTTCTATTTATTTTGAGGAATGGACTTCCCTGCTGGTCCAATGCATAAGACTCCATGCTCCTAATGGAGAGGGCCATGGTTCAATCCCTGGTCAGGTATCTAGATTCCATGTGCTTCAACTAAAGATTCTGCATGCCTCAACAAAACTGAAGATTCCACATGCTGCAAATAGACCTTGCAAATCCAAGTAAAATGAATAAATAAATAGATATTTTAATATATATATATATATAAGTAAATGTTATTTTGATGATTATGTTCAGAAAATCAGATTATATACAGAAAATAAAACAAAAAGTTATGGTTTCATACCTGTCTTTTCCTATGAAATAGTCTAACAATGATATCTTTCTCCAGAAAAAAAAATTATTTTGCTTCATTTCAAGCAGAGTTAAGGTAAACCCTTTTGTTATATTAATATTTTTTAAAAGCCCCTGGCTTTTCTTTTCTTTTCTATCTTTTTAATGTTTTTCATTAATAAAAGTCATCATCTGTAATGCTGTTTGATTCTCTACACTGTCATTTTTGGTTGTCTAAAGTTGACAATAAAAAGGCTTTACTTTTCCCTGTTGAAAGTGAAAGGTTTTCCTCCCTTTCTTTTTTCAGAGCATTTACCTTAGAAAACCGTTAAATAATTGTTTTCTCAATCTCTTTGAAATGTATACAAATACTTTCAAAGACTAGATTGGCCTTTAATAGGCTGGACTTTTGTTAATTTTCTGAAACCAGGAATATCTTGAGAACCTGAGAATCTTCTCTTTGAAACAACAGCATCAAGGGAGAGAGCAATCAGATTTCCCAGTGCCTGTATTTTGAAAGAATTGTGGTGTTGCAGAAGACTATTGAGAATCCCTTGGAGTGCAAGGAAATAAAACCAGTTAATCCTAAAGAAAATCAACCAAGAATATTCAATGGAAGGACTGATGCTGAAGCTGAAACTCCAATACTTTGGCCACCTGATGCAAAGAGCTGACTCATTGAAAAAGACCCTGATGCTGGGAAAGACTAAAGGCAGGGGGAGAAGGGGATGACAGAGGATGAGATGATTGGATGGCATCACCGACTCGATGGACATGAGTTTGAGCAAGAGCCAGGTAAGCTTGGTGTGCAGCAGTCCATGGGGTCGCAAAGAGTTGAACAGACACAATTGAGCAATTGAACTGAACTGATATATGGAAAGAAACCTAGCTTCAGTTCAGTTCAGTTCAGTCGCTCAGTCATGTCCGACTATTTGCGACCCCATGAATCGCAGCACGCCAGGCCTCTCTGTCCATCACCATCTCCCCGAGTTGACTCAGACTCATGTCCATCGAGTCATGCCATCCAGCCATCTCATCCTCTGTCGTCCCCTTCTCCTGCCCCCAATCCCTCCCAGCATCAGAGTCCTCTCCAATGAGTCAACTCTTCGCATGAGGTGGCCAAAGTACTGGAGTTTCAGCTTCAGCATCATTCCTTCCAAAGAAATCCCAGGGTTGATCTCCTTCAGAATGGACTGGTTGGATCTCCTTGCAGTCCAAGGGACTCTCAAGAGTCTTCTCCAACACCACAGTTCAAAAGCATCAATTCTTCGGCGCTCAGCCTTCTTCACAGCCCAACTCTCACATCCATACATTACCACAGGAAAAACCATAGCCTTGACTAGACGGACCTTAGTCGGCAAAGTAATGTCTCTGCTTTTGAATATGCTATCTAGGTTGGTCATAACTTTTCTTCCAAGGAGTAAGCGTCTTTTAATTTCACGGCTGCAATCACCATCTGCAGTGATTTTGGAGCCCCAAAAAATAAAGTCTGATACTGTTCCCACTGTTTCCCTATGTATTCCCCATGCTTAGGTGGCTCTTATTCCAACTGACAAAAATACCTCTTGTCATCAAGAGATGAGAAGTAGCTTTTTGTTCCTCCAGATAAAGTCAATTTGCCAGCATAAATGGTCACCCTGCTGCTGCTGCTAAGTTGCTTCAGTCGTGTCCAACTCTATGCAACCACATGTACTGCAGCCCACCAGGCTCCCCCTGTCCCTGGGATTCTCCAGGCAAGAACACGGAGTGGGTTGCCATTTCCTTCTCCAATGCATGAAAGTGAAAAGTGAACGTAAAGTTGCTCAGTCGTGTCCGACTCTTCATGACCCCATGGACTGCAGCCTACCAGGCTCCTCCGTCCACAGATTTTCCAGGCAAGAGTACTGGAGTGGGGTGCCATTGCCTTCTCTGAATTGTCACCCTAATTACCAAGTAAAGCTAGAATACCCTATGAGTGATAAACAATGTTGTCAAGTCCTCTGACTTAAGAAGTGATTACAATTCATCTTGAAAACATGTATGTAATGGGTTGTATCTGCTTAAATGTCTAAAAGGCTGATGATTCCTTCTGTTTTTGGAACATTTTTAGCAGATTGCCCACAATGTACATGACATTCAGATTTAATGCTAATTCCATAACACTTTCCTTTGCTTCCTTTGTGGATAAATTTTCCAGATTAGAAGATTATTTAAAAAAAAAGATTTCCCTACAAAACTCAGAAACTGTTTTCCTGGGGATATATTTGTTCAAGTTTTCCTTGAGAATTTATTTTTTTTTTCTTCTTAAAATATTTCATCTTTAATGACCTTTATAATGAGCTTAAGACTTTTTTTTGGCTGAAAATGTGAAAACATCTTTTTCTAAAGTATATGTATATATGTGTGTGTGTGTGTTTATAACACTGTCCTTTTAAGAAAACTAAAATGATCTGCTTGTGCCTTTAACGCTATATTAAATTTAAAGAAGTTTCTCTAGTACTGTCTCAAGTAGATGTTTTTCTTTCTGAGGCATGACTGACATGTAAAAAGCTTTATATATTTAATGTACACAACAAAATGTGTTTGGTCATAAACCATACCCACCATTCAGTCCATAAACATATTCATTACCTCCAAAAATTTCTTCACATGTCTTTTATTAATATTGGTGTGTGTTTCTGGGTGAGTGTGTGTGTGTGTGTGTGGTAAGGACAGTTAACATAGGATTTACCCTCTTGGTACATTTTAAGTATACAACGTAGTATTGAAAGCTATGGGCAAAAAAAAAAAAAAAGAAAGAAAGAAAGAAAGCTATGGGCATTATGCTGTAGAGAAGATCTTCAGAATTTTATCTTATACAAATGAAACTTTGTACCCTTTGAACATCAAATTCCTTCCTCAATTTCCCCTTTCTGTAGATCCTGGCAATCACAAACTCTGCTTCTGTGAGTTTGGCTATTTTAAATAAGCCACAGAAATAAGATCATAGGATATTTGTCTTATTATACATAGGATTTCACATCATAATATGACAGGTTCATCTATGTTGTCACAAGGGCAGAATTTTCTTATTTTTTTTAACTCAAGAATATTCCATGGTATGTGTATACCATATTATCTTTATTTTTTATCCATTGATGGACATTTAGATTGCTTCTATGTCTTTGTTATTGTGAATAACTTCAGTAAATGTGGGAGTACAGATCTCTCTCTAGATCTTGATGTAAAATCCTTTGGATAAATACCTAGAAGTAGAATTTCTGAATCATATTGTAGTTCTGCTGTGTTTTTTTGCTTGTTTGTTTGTTTAGGAACCTCCATGTCATTTTCTATTGTGCCTGAACCAATTTATATTTCCTACAACAGCATATGAAAGTTGCCTTCTCTCCATATCCTTTCCATTTGCTTTTTTTATGATGTACATTCACTGTCATTTTGATTTGCACTTTCCTGATGATTAGTGATGTTTACCACATTTTCATTTACTTGTTGGCCTTTTTTATCTCTCCTATAGAAAAATATCTATTCAAGACCTATGCTCATTTTGGTGGGAGTTATTTTTTCTTGCTACTGAATTACATTTTTAAAAATATATTTTGGCTATTAATCTATTACCTGGTAGGTGATTTGCAAATATTTTCTCACATTCTGCAGTTATCTTTTCATTTTGTTGACAGCACCCTTTGCTGTGCAGAAGCTCTTGTTCTTAGTTGCTCAGTCATGTCCAACTCTTTGCAACCCCATGGACTACAGCGCACCAGTCTCCTGTGTCCATGGGGATTCTCCAGGCAAGACTACTGGAGTGGGTTACCATGCCTTTCTCCAGGGGATCCTTCCTAAGTCAGTTTATCGAACCCAGGTCTCCCACATTGCAGGTAGCTTCTTTACTGAGTGAGCAATCAGGGAATCCCAGTTAGAAACTCACTTTTTTTTTTTCTTTTGTTACCTGTGCTTTTGGTGTTATATCGAAAACTTAACCTGGACAAATACCATGGCTCTCTCTGCATTCTCACCAATGTGGCTGTCCAAGGAGGCAAGAAGGACCTAAACTACATCCAGGTCAACTGGACGACCTTCACTGTTCGTATGCTTGAGCAGTGGTTTAGGGATCCTGGTCTTCCCTCACAACAAGTTTGAGAGGCAGGAGCCAGGAAGAACACAGGGATCAAAGAGTACCACAGGCTTTCATGTCAGTTTTGAAATGTGCAATAAGATCTATGCGAATGGGGATAACAGCCCACCTTCTGTGGAAGTGAATGAAGTCCAACTCAAAGTGAAGTGCCTGGTGGGAAATGCCATCAAATGGAACTTTCCCAAGTTCCTCATTGACAAAAGCACTGTGTGGTGACATGGTGTGGTCCCATGGAAGAGCCCCTGATAGAGAAGTACCTGCACACTACCTATATCCCCACAAATGTGCTCCCATTGGAATCTGCTGCCTGTGCCCCTTGTAGCCTTCAAACCAGTGCCCATGATGGTCTGCTTATAAACCAACCGCTGATGGTGTATACCCGGGGAACACAGAGTGCAACCCTGCTCCAAAAAGTTCCTCCACCAAGCTCAGGGCTCGCAGTCCTACCCTAGGCTGTTCTGTGGGAATAAAAATGTTTCAAAAAAAAAAAAAAACAGTAAAGCTAACATCAACTAATTTTCCCCATATGTTTTCATCTAGAAGTTTTATGATTTTAGACATTCAGTTGACTTCAGTTCAGTTGCTCAGTCATGTCCGACTCTGAGATCTCATGGACTGCAGCATGCCAGGCCTCCTTGTCCATAACAAACTTCAGGGGTTTACCCAAACTCATGTTCATTGAGTCAGTGATGCCACCCAACAATTTCATCCTCTGTTATCCGCTTTTCCTCCTGCCCTCAATCTTTCCCAGCATCAGGGTCTTTTCCAAAGAGTCACTTCTTTGCATTAGGTAGCCAAAGTATTGGAGTTTGAGTTTCAGCATCAGTCCTTCCACTAAACATTCAGGACTGATTTCCATTAGGATGGATTGGTTGGATCTCCTTGCAGTCCAAGGGACTCTCAAGAGTCTTCTCCAACACCACAGTTCAAAAGCATCAATTCTTCAGTGCTCAGCTTTATTTATAGTTCAACTCTCACATCCATACATGACTACTGGAAAAAAAAAATAGCCTTGACTAGACAGATCTTTTTTGGTGAAGTAATGTCTCTGTTTTTTAGTATGCTCTCTAGGTTGGACATAACTTTTCTTCCAAGGAGTAAGCACCTTTTTATTTCACAGCTGCAGTCACCATGTGCAGTGATTTTGAAGCCCAAAAAAATAAAGTCAGCTACTGTTTCCACTGTTTCCCCATCTATTTGCTGTGAAGTGACAGAACTGGATGCCATGATCTTTGTTTTCAGAATGTTGAGCTTTAAGTCAACTTTTCCACTCTTGTCTTTCATTTTCATCAAGAGACTGTTCAGTTCTTCTTCGCTTTCTGCCATAAGGATGGAGTCATCTGCCTATCTGAGGTTATTGATATTTCTCCCAGCAATCTTGATTCCAGCAAGCTTGTGCTTCATCCAGCCCAGTGGTTCTCATGATATACTGTGTATATAAGTTAAATAAGCAAGGTGACAATATACAGCCTTGACATACTCATTTCCCTATTTAGAACCAGACTGTTGTTCCACGTCCAGTTCTAACTGTTGTTTCCTGACCTGCATACAGATTTCTCAAGAGGCAGGTCAGGTGGTCTGGTATTCCCATCTCTTTCAGAATTTTACACAATTTACTGTGATCCACATAGTCAAAGGCTTTGTTTGGCATAGTCAATAAAGCAGAAGTAGATGTTTTCCTGGAACTCTCTTGCCTTTTCAATGATCTAGCAGATGTTGGCCACTTTATCTCTGGTTCCTCTGCCTTTTCTAAAACCAGTTTGAACATCTGGAAGTTCATTCTTCACGTATTGGTGAAGCCCGGAGTATAATTGTGTATTAGTTTGAGCATTCTTTGGCATTGCCTTTCTTGGGCATTGGAATGAAAACTGACCTTTTCCAGTCCTTTGGCCACTGCTGAGTTTTCTAAATTTGCTGGTATATTGAGTGCAGCACTTTCACAGCATCATTTTAGGATTTGAAATAGCTCAACTGGAATTCCATCACCCCCACTAGCTTTGTTCATAGTGATGCTTCCTAAGGCCCACTTGACTTCATATTCCAGGATGTCTAGCTTTAGGTAAGTGACCACACCATCATGATTATCTGGGTCATGAAGATCTTTTTTGTACAGTTCTTCTGTGTATTCTTGCCACCTCTTCTTAATATCTTCTGCTTCTGTTGGGTCCATCCCATTTCTGCCCTTTATCGAGCCCATCTTTGCATGAAATGTTCTCTTTATCTGTAATTTCCTTGAAGTGATATCTAGTCTTTCCCATTCTATTGTTTTCCTCTATTTCTTTGCAATGATCACTCAGGAAGGCTTTCTTATCTCTCCTTGCTATTCTTTGGAACTCTGCATTCAAAAAGGTATAACTCTTCTTTTCTCCTTTGCTTTTGGCTTCTCTTCTTTTCATAGCTCTTTGTATGACCTCCTCAGACAGCCATTTTGCCTTTTTGCATTTCTTTTTCTTGGGGACAGTCTTACTCCCTGACTCCTTTACAATGTCATGAACCTCTGTCCTTAGTTCATCAGGCACTCTGTCTATCAGATCTAGTCCCTTAAATCTATTTCTCACTTCCAATGTATAATCTCCCTTCCACTGTATATGGATTTTAGGCCTTACCTTTAAATTATTAATCCATTTTGAGTTGATTTGGTGTAACATATGGGTCTAATTTTACTTTTATTTACATGTGATTATCCAGTTTTCCAGGCACCATTTGTTGAAGAATTCATTCTTTTCCTATTTTGCATTCTTGGCACACTTGTGTAAGATTAGTGGGCCATATATGCCTGTGTTTATTTCTAAGGTCTCTATTTCTTTCCTTCGTTCTAAGGGTCTGTTTTTTATACCAGTATCATACTATATTGATTAACATAGCTTCATAATATAATTTAAAATAAAAAAGTTTATGCCTCTAGATTTACTTTTTTGTGTTCAAGTTTGCTTTAGCTATTCAGCATCTTTTTTGATTCCATATAAATTTTAGGATTTCTTTTTAACTTGTGTGAAAAGTCCCATTGGAATTTTGATAGGGATTCCACTTACTTTGTTGATCACTTTGAATGAATGCTCACTATATCATTTATTCTAATCCATGAACACAGGATATGTTTCCAATTATTTGTGTCTTCTTTAAATGAAACATCAGTCATTTGTATGTTGGGCCAAAAAACTTACTTAAGGGTATAGCTTTCATGTTTGTGAGTTGTTAGCTGGCTCAAGAAAAGCATACCTGTTGTGTAGGGTTTAGGGAAATTCAGATGTTGAATTAAAGAAAAGATATGAAAGTGGACTTAGGTTTCTTGCAAATCTAAGGAAGATACTTGAAGCTGATAATTAACAATATATTTACAGGCATTCATTGTTTTCTGTCAGTCCTTTAGTTTATAATTTATCTTAACTTAAGCTTTATGGAATTATGGTAGGAAACTATTTTAAACCCTGATTAATTATATTTCAGCATAAATAAACATACACAAACTCTGTAAACCTTGATTTTAAAAAACAGAATAAGGAAGTATATTGTGATAATAAGCATAATTTATATTCAAAATTAAATAACCAATTAACCAATTTGTATATGGTCAGGTTGGACATGTGTTAATGTGAGAAAATTTAAAGATTTAATACTCACAGAAAACTGTTAGCTTTGTTTTACTTTTCTTTATACACTGAAACCTAGCTAACCAATTCACAAATATATAACATTATGAAAAAAATGTTAGGGTGTGAGAAAATGGCTAGATCTTCACAAGTTCATGCTCCATAATCAGTTATAAACAAAAAAAATATGTGAAATTAGAAGTCTTCTTGCTAAATATTTGCTAATGTAAAATCTTCTAGGTTGAGATGAACATATGAGAGATACAGACTTAGGAAACATTGCTTTATAATTACATTAATTCTAATTTCTTTTCCCAGTGTATTTTGAGTTAATAAAGTTAAAACCCTTGGGCTGGACGATTTGAAGGAATACTTTAAGAAGTTGGAATATATACTGGAATTGAGCAAAATTTACCATGTAATCTTTGGATGAGGATGGAGATTGTAAGGCAGGAATTTTGAAGCCAGTCTTGATAAGCTGGAACTTTATTAGTTTAGTCCTAAGGAAGAAGCTGTGGTCTTGGTAAGGAAGCAAGTTTGAATATTTCATAAGTTATCTTACTGGAACAAGTGCTTCCTGAAGAAAATAGTTATTTTTTGCTTGGTTTCACATACTGCAGAATTTAATGCTTGATTTCAGTTCAAAGAATAAAAGATAATTTAGAACAAAGTATGTAAGCATACAAGATGCCAACATTTGCACAGCATTTTATATGAATGCTTTCCTTCTTGAGTTATAGAAAAAGGAATGACTACCAAGAAAAATCACTTCCAATTTTGCAGATTGCTGGCTTAAATGTTTCTTTCAAAACATATTGTAAGCTGATAAACAAGAAGCACACACAAAAAGAGAATTATACTGAGTTTCAGTACCACTACCAGGCGTAAAGTAAAAGGGCAAGAGTTTCATTCCAGTTAAACTCCATAGTTGCAGATAAGAGTCCAATATAATCACTATAAACAACAGGATTTCTTACAGTGCATTATTTGGCCTACAAAATTTCTAGAAGACCAGATAAGTAAGGTTTGATGCTATGTTGCTAGTAATGAAGTCCACCCCACAAGTCTTCAAAGCAAATTTATATGAACTAGTAAAATATTTTCCTCTGAACAGAAACAACAACTCTGTAAATAACGAGCCTGGCAAAGGCATGTGGCCTGAATCATAGCATAGTGTGAAGCATGTGCAACAATGCAACAACACTGGAATGACCTAGTCAAGAAAATACCTAGATATAACTGGGATTTTTCCAGTGGAAATCTTACAAAAGTAATGCCTATTACCTGAGGCCTAGAGCATCAGAGACAGAAAAACAGTTTGTTAGAACTGCTTTAAGAGAAACTGATGCTTGTACCACATCTTCACATTTACAGCCACCACACCACATTAATCATTTTTGCCAAGTCTTATGTGGATGCATCTACCTGGCTTAACTGTGGTCACTTGCTGAGTCTTTGATGTGAAAGAATCGGACATATTTCTTTTGAGAGTTCAGTTGCAATAGTAAAGGAACACTAAGTTGAAGGAGACTGGATTGTGTTCAGTTCAGTTAAGTTCAGTTACTCAGTCATGTACTTTTCGTGACCCCATGAACTGCAGCATGCCAGGCCTCCCTGTCCATAGCCACTGCCAGAGTCTACCCAAACCCATGTCCATTGAGTCAGTGATACCATCCAACCATCTCATCCTCTGTCGTCCATTTCTCCTCTTGCCCTCAATCTTTCCCAGCATCAAGGTCTTTTCAAATGAGTCAACTCTTAGCATAGGATGGCCAAAGTATTGGAGTTTCAGCTTCAGCATCAGTCTTTCCACTGAACACCCAGGACTGATCTCCTTCAGGATGGACTGATTGGATCTCCTTGCAGTCCAAGGGACTCTCAAGAGTCTCCTTCAACACCACAGTTCAAAAGCATCAATTCTGTCCTCAGCTTTCTTTATACACCAACTCTCACATTCATAATGACTACGGGAAAAACCATAGCCTTGACTAGATGGACCTTTGTTGAAAAGTAATGTTTCTGCTTTTTAGTATGCTGTCTAGGTTGGTCATAACTTTCCTTCCAAGGAGTAACTGTCTTTTAATTTCATGGCTGCAAACACCATCTGCAGTGATTTTTGAGCCAAAAAAAAAAAAAAAAGATAGCCACTGTTTCCACTGTTTCCCCAAATATTTGCTATGAAATGATGGGATCAGATGCCATGATCTTAGTTTTCTGAATATTGAGCTTTAAGCCAACTTTTTCACTCTCCTCTCATTTTCATGAAGAGGCTTTTTAGTTCCTCTTCACTTTCTGCCATAAAGGTGGTGTCACCTGCATATCTGAGGTTGTTGATATTTCTCCCGGCAATCTTGATTCCAGCTTGTGCTTCCTCCAGCTGGGGATTTCTCATGAACTACTCTGCATATAAGGTAAATAAGCAGGGTGACAATATACAGCCTTGACATACTCCTTTTCCTATTTGGAATCAGTCTGTTGTTCCATGACCAGTTTGAACTGTTGTTTCCTGACCTGCATACAGATTTCTCAAAAGGCAGGTCAGGTGGTCTGGTAGTCCCATCTCTTTCAGAATTTTCCACAGTTTATTGTGATCCACACAGTCAAAGGCTTTGGCATAGTCAATAAAGCAGAAATAGATGTTTTTCTGGGACTCTCTTGCTTTTTCAATGATCCAGCGGATGTTGGCAATTTGATCTCTGGTTCTTCTGCCTATTCTGAAACCAGCTTGAACATCTGGAAGTTCACGTTTCACATATTGCTGAATCCTCACCCTTATGGCAGAAAGTGAAGAGGACTAAAAAGCCTCTTGATGAAAGTGAAAGAGGAGAGTGAAATGTTGGCTTAAAGCTCAACATTCAGAAAACAAAGATCATGGCATCTGGTCCTATCACTTCACAGGAAATAGATGGGAATACAGTGGAAACAGCGTCAGACTTTCTTTTGGGGGCTCCAGAATCACCACAGATGGTGATTGCAGCCATGAAATTAAAAGATGATTACTCTTCGGAAGGAAAGTTATGACCAACCTAGATAGCATATTCAAAAGCAGAGACATTACTTTGCAGATAAAGGCCCATCTAGTCAAGGCTATGGTGTTTCTAGTGGTCATGTATGGATGTGAGTTGGACTGTGAAGAAAGCTTAACGCTGAAGAATTGATGCCTTTGAACTGTGGTGTTCAAGAAGACTCTTGAAAGTCGCTTGGATTGCAAGGAAATCCAACCAGTCCATCCTAAAGGAGATCATTCCTGGGTGTTCATTGGAAAGACTAATGCTAAAGCTGAAACTCCAATACTTTGCCCACCTCATGCGAAGAGTTGACTCATTGGAAAAGACTCTGATGCTGGGAGGGATTGGGGGCAGGAGGAGAAGGGGACGACAGAGGATGAGATGGCTGGATGGCATCACGGACTCGATGGATGTGAGTCTGAGTGAACTCCGGGAGTTGGTGATGGACAGGAGGCCTGGCGTGCTGCGATTCATGGAGTCTCAAAGAGTCAAACACAACTGAGTGACTGAACTGAAATGAACTGAAGCAGGGTGACAATATACAGCCTTGATGTACTCCTTTTTCTATTTGGAAACAGTCTGTTGTTCCATGTCCAGTTGTAATCGTTGCTTCCTGACCAGCATACAGGTTTCTCAAGAAGCGGGTCAAGTACTCTGGTATTCCCATCTCTTTCAGAATTTTCCATAGTTTATTGTGATCCACATAGTCAAAGGCTTTGGCATAATCAATAAAGCAGAAATAGATATTTTTCTGGAACTCTTTTGCTTTTTCAATGATCCAGCAGACGTTGGCAATTTGATCTCTGATTCCTCTGCCTTTTCTAAAACCTGCTTGAACATCTGGAAGTTCATGCTTCACCTATTGTTGAAGCCTGGATTGGATAATTTTGAGCATTACTTTACTAGCATGTGAGATAAGTGCAATTATGAGGTACTTTGACCATTCTTTGGCATTGCCTTTCTTTTGTATTGGAATGAAAACTGACCTTTTCCAGCCCCATGACCACTGCTGATTTTCCAAATTTGCTGACATATTGAGTGCAGCGCTTTCACAGCATCACCTTTCAGGATTGTGTTCAAAGTGAGCTAATTTGCAGAATACAAGTGAAAGTGAAAGACACTCAGTCATGTCTGACTCTTTGCGACCCCATGGGCCATACAGTTCATCGAATTCTCCAGGCCAGAATACTGGATTGGGTAGCCTTTCCCTTCTCCAGGGGATCTTCCCAACCCTGGGATTAAACCCAGGTCTCCCGAATTGCAGGCAGATTCTTTACCAGTTGAGCCACAAGGTAAGCTCAAAAAATGCTGGAGTGGATAGCTTATCCCTTCTCCAGTGGATTTTCCTTACCCAGGAAAAGAACTGGGATCTCCTTCATTGCAGACAGATTCTTTACCAACTGAGCTATGAGGGAAGAATCCAACATAAGTTTTATTTAGAAAATAACCATTTAATGAGTCTGCTAGAATTCAATTATTGTACTTGAAAAGCTCAAAGCCACATCTATTATACCAAAAACAAATAAACAAAAATGCTAACGAAGGGGATCTTCGTTGAGTTCTAAGCAGTTGGGAAGATCTGCTGAAGAAGTCTACCCACTCCACTGTTCTCAGGCTTCCCTTGTGGCTCAGCTGGTAAAGAATATGCCTGCAGTGTGGGAGAACTGGTTTTGATCCTTGCATTGGGAAGATCCCTTGGTGAAGAAAAAGGCTACCCACTCCAAAGAGTCAGACATCACTGAGCGATTTTCACTTTCTATCTGAGTTATTTAACTACATGTTTACATTTGACAAAATAATTATCACAATGTTTACAGAAATGTTGCATTTAGTCACTTTTCTCACACATAGCTTAATATAATAATGGTAAATATGTTAAGAAAGTTACCAGAATTTTACGGTTGACTCCTGATTGTATACACAAATTTTATTTTCCCTTTTTTCAAAAGTTTCTGTCCTAACTTATTACTTACTTCAGTTAATATCTTACTCTTAAAGGATTCCATCTCTCCATGTGAGCATATAGTTAAGCATTAATTTTTTAAAATGAGATTTAACAACATGGGTGTTAGTGCACACAATAGTGGCATGCCCTTAATGATCTTATCAGACTTTTCCTTTTCCTCATTCTAATCTTGTACTCCCATATTTCCTTGAGTCAATTCACTTATTTATTCTATCATTTTACTTATACATATAAATATTCCATGAAATTACAAAGAAAATTTTAAAATATCTTGAATTTTGGAATTGCTTTAATTTGTACAAGATTTCATCTACCTTAAAAATTTGCAATGAATACTCACAGAAACACTAATAGTAAAAAGTTACAAATTAAGATCTTGATTTTTTGTAAGTACTTGCTCTTAATAATCCAAATCTCACAGATAATGACCTCTTTGGACAGTTACACATTAGAAACCTACTATTAATAAACAGACATCTGGAATTACAGTATTTCAGTTTTCAATAATTTCATTTTGCTTCTATAGCTTAAAGAAAATAGTTGTGTTTGAGAGCAGAAATCAGAAGTTAAATCAAACAACTATTGTTTGTTGTTGTTGTTGAGTTGCTAAGTTGTGTCTGACTCTTTCAGACCCCATGGACTGCAGCATACCAAGATCCCCTGTCCTTCACTACCTCCTAGGACTTGCACAGATTTATGTCCATAGACACTATCTAACCATCTCATCCTTTGTAACAACTCTAACAACAATATAGTCCTAAATAAAAAATTCTAAGATATTCTAAACTTCTTGCATATTTTTAAATAACAAAATTTAAAAGTATAACATCAAATGATTTGTTTTAGCTTTTTTCTTTAATTATACACTACTTTTTCATGTTATCATTCAGTTTTTAAATGTGCACCAACTATGCAGGACCAAGAAAAACATTTGGTGTTTAAACTTTATAGAAATATATTGATCTCAGACATAATGTCTATCCTTGAATGTCAGCTTGCCTTACATTTTTCAGTTTCTTCATACTACACCGATTCTTTCCTCCGTTTATGTCTTGGTTAAAATAATCTGATTTGTTCTACTTTGAAATGGTGACCATTAAAATATTTCTGAAAAGGTCTACAATAAAACACATATATTTCTTAAGTCTAACACTAGTGTCATGTGAATGTGTTCACAAGTTAAAAGTACAAACATAACTAGAAAATTATTACCACTTTTCTGACTACCCTAATTATATTGCTTTATAACTAAAAACAATTATAACTGTATAAATTTTCTTTAAACACACATACAAACACAAGGGGAACTTTTTGTTTTTATTTTCAGTATTAAACTCTTTGGGCCACTTTCTTAAGAACATAACCAAGATGTCTTGTTCCTGGAGACGCAAAAATCGACAGCCTGTACTGGGAGGTGTTATTGTAGACTCATGGTTAAGAAAATAGTCTACGGAGTTAAGCAAGTTTCAATTAAATTTTGATATTTGGTGGAATTTTTTCTAACCTCATTTTTTCTTTGGCTACATATTCCTTATTAGTCAAAATTAACATCCTTCTTTTTAGAATAGTAATAATAGAATTAATAAGCTTCCCTTGTGGCTCAGCTGGTAAACAATTTGCCTGCCATGCAGAAGACCTGGGTTCGATCCCTGGGTTGGGAAGATCTCCTGGAGAAGGAAAAGGCTACACACTCCAGTATTCTGGCCTAGAGAATTCCATGGACTGTATACTGGAATTATCAAAACTCATAAAACTGTAGTTAACATCTTAAAATAAACTGGTTTAAAAATACTTTGGAAAAGTATCAGAGGGAACAAAAAGTAAGAGATCCATAAAGATAAAGCAAGAGAAAGCATTCAGAAATTTAATGGGAACAATAATAAAGCATATAGAATCATGATAGTTTAATATGACAGTAATTGCATTTTTACTTATTTCATTTGTTTTTAAATTCTGCCACGAGGGAAATAATTACTGATGTTAAGTAATGGATATGTGCATATGTTATATCTTGCATTATTGAGATCATTCCATCTATGCTATTTTATGCACTCATTTTCTATTTATTTTTGTAACTGAATCTTTTGCTAAATATTATTTTTCAATAATATATTTCCAATAATCACATAATTTACTTAAGTATTCTCAT
Source organism: Ovis canadensis (assembly GCF_042477335.2). Lineage (NCBI taxonomy): Eukaryota > Metazoa > Chordata > Mammalia > Artiodactyla > Bovidae > Ovis > Ovis canadensis. The sequence goes on from NC_091254.1 coordinate 59,486,863, forward strand.
TTTGTTAAATTGCAGCCTGATTCCAATTGATGAATTCAAGGGAATGCTATATTTATCTAATTTTTCCTTGATATTATATCCTTACAATAGACTTCTTATCAGTAGCTATACTGAGCCAGTTTATGAATGTTTTAAAGGCATTAGCTTACAGTATCAAATATTTTTAAAAGCACTGTGGCAGGTTTTCATTTGAATTAGCAATATAAGTGAGTTTCTCAGTCAGAGAATATTCTCATCAGCCTCATCTACAGTTTCCTTCAAAATAATTAGTGAATAAATAGCATTATTTTTGACTTTCGCTTTTTAACATAGTTGAAATATCTGCTTCTACTTTTATTGGCCATTTGCCTTTAGTCCTTCAATTATCTTTTAATTTCCTTGTCTTTAAAAAGTTATCAAATTCATTGATGAGCTCTAGTAGTTTTCTGGCAGTATCTTTAGGATTTTCTATGTAGGTTGTACTGTGTCACTCAGTCTTGTCTGACTCTTTGCGCTATGGACGGTACACTGCCAGGCTCCTCTATTCATGGGGATTTTCCAAACAAGAATAATGGACTGGGTTGCCATGCCCTCCTCCAGGGGTTCTTCCCAAGTCAGGGGTCGAACCCAGGTCTCCCACATTGTGGGCGGATTCTTTACCATCTGAGCCAGCAGGGAAGCCCAAGAATAATGGAGTAGGTAGACTATCCCTTCTCCAGGGGATCTTCCCAGCCCAGGAATTTAACTGGAGTCTCTTACATTGCAGGTGGATTCTTTACGAGCTGAGCTAACATGAAAGTCCCCTTTTTATGTATAGTATCATGATAAGTAGCATGCTATCTCTAAACAGTAACAGTTTTACTTTTCCCAAGTTAGATTTCTGTTATTTCCATATATATATATATATATATATATATATATATTTATTTATTTATTTATTTTAACTCGAGGTTAATTACTTTACAATATTGTATTGGTTTTGCCATACATCAACATGAATCCACCACAGGTATACACATGTTCCCCATCCTGAACCCCCCTCCCTCCTCCCTTCCCCTACCATCCCTCTGGGTCATCTCAGTGCACCAGCCCCAAGCATCCAGTATCATGCATCTCTCATTTCTGTGTCTAGACCTTCCAAATGTATGTTTACTAAAATTGGCAAAAGTTGTCATACTTGTTTTGTTCCGGATCTTAAGGGAAATGTTTTCAGCTTTTCCCCATTAAATATGATGTTAAGATGTGGTATATTTATACAGTGAAATATTGTTATTGCTTAGTCACTAAGTTGTGTCTGACTGTTTTGCAACCCCATGGAGTGTAGTCCGCCAGGCTCCTCTGTTCATGGGATTCCCAGGCAAGAATACTGGTACTTCTATGGTAGATTCATGTTGACATTTGGCAGAAACCAACACAATGCTATAAACAATTATCCTTCAATTTAAAAGAAATTAATTATTAAAAAAAAAAAAAAAGAATACTGGTTCTGGAGTTGGTTGCCATTTCCTTCCCCAGAGGATCTTCCTGATCTAGGAAATATTCTTTACCACTGAGCCACCAGGGAAGCCCACAGTGCAGTATTACTTAATCATAAAAAATAAAATAATGCCATTTGTAGCAACATAGATGGACCTAGAGATTATCATACTAAGTAAACCAGACAAAGAAAAATGTCATATGATATCATTTATATGTGAAATCTAAAAAAAAGAGAGATACAAACGAGCTTATACACAAAATAGAAGTAGACCCATAGACATAGAAGAAAAACATGGTTACCAAGTGAGAAAGAGGGCAAATAAATTAGGAGTTGGAATTAGCATATACACACTACTGTATTTAAAATAAATAACCATCAAGGACCTAGTGTATAGCAAAGGAAATTATGCTCAATACTTTGTAACAACTTATAAGCAAAAAGAATAAGAATAAGACATATATATATATGCATATATGTATGTATGAAATTTCTTTACTGTACACCTAACACTATCACAACATTATAAATCAACTATACTTAAATTTTAAAAACAGTTACTTTGCTGATATTTAATTAATTAATTAGTTAAGTCATAGCTATCATTTACATACAAATGTTTTCCCAATTTGAGTTTTACCTTATATTTTTATGTATTTTATTTAAAAAAACTCTTCAAAAAGTATTTTTAGCTAGCTATTTTCCACTTCTCTGTGCCTTCATGAGTAATAGTTAACAAATAAAGGACAGTCTAAATTGGCATTAGGCAACTGATACATGTAATAAAAGTAAGACATTAGAAAGTAGTTTGGAAGTAATAATATGCAATTTGGAATATTTCAATAATATTTAATAATTGAAAAGATTTAAAAATTATAAGGCAAAATGCAAGACTCTGAAACATAGAAAGAAGGAACACTATTTAAGGATCTGGGGATTCCAGAAACATGAAAGTGCTTTTGTTTTTGGTTTCTGTTTTTGGTTCATATAACTGAGTTCTGAAAGCCTAGCAACTTGGAAATGCCGACAGGCCCAGATAAAATTTTCCCAGCAAAAGTTATTTTCTCCTAGCTGAAGGGCCAGGAAAGAGCTTAGCAACACATAAAACCTAAGTAATAACTGTTCTAATTCAGTCAAACAGCACAGGAAAAAAAAAAAAACAACAACAACCTATGATTCTACCCTCATCCACAGCTGCAAACAGTGAGTATGGAGCCAAGACTTCCACACTAATGAGACTATAACAAAATTATCCAAACTCCTCAAGGGTGGTGTGAGGAAAGGTCAAGTAGAAAGTGGGAAATTTTATCCCTCCCAACTGGTGATGAGCTTCATCAGTGTGATAGCAGTTGTCTTCATGGGAAGTTGGGCTTCCTCTCCTTTTGTCAGTAATGAGACACTCTTCCTCTTTACTAGGGTTGTCAGAAGTCTAGTGGAAAGTCAGGACTCTTTTCATCACTTGACATTAACAAAATTGCCTCCATCCTAGGGACAATAAGAGTACTAGGAATTGTACCCTTGTCAATAGTAGAAGGTGTTCTGTTAACTTCAATGACAATGGAGGTCTAGTGGGGAACCTGAACTATGCTCTCCAACTGGAAGAAACATTCCTTTTCCCTTCCAGAGTGGTGTCAGAAGAGTCCAGTGAAAACAGAAGTTTAAATAAGGTCCAGTCTCACAACAAAATGCCCACAGTGTATAGATTTCAATAGAAAATCACTCATCATACCACGAACTAGTAAGATACAAACTAAATGGAAAAAGATAATCAATAGATGCCATCAATGAATGATTGAAATGTTAGATTTATCTGATAATGATTTTAGACATGTTAAAACTGTGGCAATGAGCAATTAAACCACACTTGAAATGAACGTAAAAATAGAGTCTTAACATAGAAAGAAGACATACAGAAGAACTAAATTAAAAATTTATAACTGAAAAGTACCATAACTGAAATTTGAAAACAAACAAACAAACAAAAAATCAGTGGGTAGGCTCGAAAAGAACTGAGTAGACAGAAGAAAGGATCTCTCTCTTTATCTCTCTCTCTCTCTCTCTCTCTCTCTCTCTCTATATATATATATATATATATATATATATACATATTTCAATATATAAGAAATGGAATGATAAACTTTATACAACTGAAATAACAGAAGGACCATACACACACAAAATGACAGTGACTCATGGGTTTGTGAAGCTGTAAAAATATACCTAACGTTTATATGAATGATGTCCTAGGAGGAGAGTAAGAGAAAAGGGCTGAAAAAGAAGAAATAATGGCCAACCTTGAAGAAATAATGGTTAAAACCTCTGCAAATTTGGCTTAATAAATAAACATAGATTCAAGGAGTTGAACTGAATCAAAATAGGATAATCTGAAGTAAAAACATGTTAACACACATGATATTTATACTTCTGAAAATAAAAAAATAACAAACAAAAAATCTTGAAAACTGCCAGACAAAATCATCATCTAGTCTATAAAGAAAAATACAATTAAAATGGCAGAGTTTTTCTCATCAGAAATCACTGTGACTAGAGAAAATAGCACAATATAATCAAGTTCTGATTGAAATCACAAAATCAAATAAAAAACCAAACCTATCAAAATAGACATTTATAGACAGTAAAAGTAAACTTCAGTAATACAGAGGAGCTCAAGACTTTCTCAAATGAATGAAAACTAGTAGGATTTTTTAATTGCAAATCAGTTCTAAAAAATGGCAAAATGAAGGCCTCCAATAAGCAAGAAAATAAATCATTTCTTGAAAATTAGAGTTTTTAAAGTTTATTTTTAATTGGAGGATAATTGCTTTACACTATTGTGTTGACTTCCTCCACACAACATAAATCAGCCATAAATATTCATATATCCCTTCTTTCTTGAACCTCTCCCCACCTCATCCCACCCCTCTAGTTTGTCACAGAGCACCTATTTGAGCTCCCTGTGACTAGGCAGCAGCTTCCCACTGGCTATCTATTTTACACATGGTAGTGTATATATGTCAATGCTACTCTAAATTTGTTCCGTCCTCTCCTTCCCTCACTATGTCCAAAATCTGTTTTCTATGTCTGCATCTCTATAGCTGTCCTACAAATATATTCATTAGCACCATTTTTCTAGATTCCATATATATATATATATATATATATATATACACACATATATGCATCAATATACAAAATTAATTTTTTTCTCTTTTTGACTTATTTCACTCTGTATAGCAGGCTCTAGGTTCATCCACCTCACTAGAACTCAAATGTGTTCCTTTTAATGGCTGACTAAAAAGTCTGCTGTACATAGGTATAACTTATTTACCCATTCATCTACCAATAGCCATCTAGATTGCTTCCATGTCCTAGCTATTATAAATAGTGCTTCTATGAACATTGGGCTACATGTGTGTTTTTCAGTTATGGTTTTCTAAGGGTATATGCCCAATAGAGGAGTTGCTGGGTCTTTGTTGTTGCCATTCAGTAGCCTAGTCATGTCTGATTCTTTGTGACCCTATGGACTGCAGCATACAAGGCCTCCCTGTCCCTCTCCATCTCCTGGAGTTTGCCCAAGTTCATTTTCATTGCATCAGTGATGCCATCCAATCATCTCATCCTGTGACACCCTCTTCTCCTTCTGTCCTCTATCTTTCCCAGCATCAGGGACTTTTCCAATGATGTCTGTTCACATCAGATGTCCAAAACACTGGAGCTTCAGCTTCAGCATCAGTCCTTTCAGTGAATATTCAGGATTGATCTCCCTTAAGATTGACTGGTTTGATCTCGTTGCTGTCCAAGATACTTTCAAGAGTCTTCTCCAGCACTACTGTTCAATGCCAATTCTTTGGCATTCTGCCTACTTTACAGTTCAGGTCTGCCAACTGTACACAACCACTGGGAAGACCATACACTTGACAATACAGACCTTTGTCAGCAGAGTAATGTCTCTGCTTTTCAACATACTGTCTAGATTTCCTGCCAAGAAGCAATCATCTTCTGGTTTCATGACTACAGTCACTGTCCACAGTGATTTTGGAACCCAAGAAAAGAAAATCAGTCACTGCTCCCACCTTTTCCCCTTCTATTGGCCACACAATAATGGGGATGGATGCCATGTTCTTAGTCTTTTATATATATATATATATTTAGTCTTCAGCTGACTCTTTCACTCTCCTCCTTCATCCTCATTAAGAGGCTCTTTAGATTATTTTTGCTTTCTGCTATTAAAGTGGTATAATCTGCATATCTGAGGTTATTGATGCTTCTCTCGCCTGTCTTGATCCTGGCTTGTAAAACATCCAGCCCAGCATTTTTCATGATGTGCTTAGAGTATAGGTTAAACAATATGGAGTAACAGCAGACAGCCCTGTCACACTCCTTTCTCCATCTTGAGCCAATCAGTTGTTCCATACAGAGTTCTAACTGTTGCCTTCTAACCCACATGCAGATTTTTCAGGAGACAGGTAAGATGGTCTGGTATTCCCATTTCTCTAAGAACTTTCCACAGTTTGTCAGGATCCACACAGTCAAAGGCTTTAGCATAGTCGATGAAACAGAGATAAATGTTTTACTGAAATTCTCTTGCTTTTTCTATAATCCAGTGAACGTTGGCAATTTGATCTCTAGTTCCTCTTCATTTTCTAAACCCAGCTTGGACATCTGGATTTGCATAATGCTGAAGCCTAGCATGCAAGATTTTAAGCATGGCCTTACTAGCATGGGAGATGAGTGTGATTGTCTAATGGTTAGCACATTCTTCAGTACTACCCTTCTTGGAAATTGAGATGAGGATTGAACTTTTCCAGTACTGTGGGCACTGCTGGGTCTTCCAGATTTGCTGACATAATGAATACAAAACCTTGATGGCATCCTCCTTTAAGGATTTAAATAGTTCTGCTGGAATTTCATTGCATCCACTAGCTTTAAAAACAGCAGTATTTCTTAAGGACCATTTGATTTTGCACTCCAGAATGTCTGGCTCTGGGTGACTAACCACCCCATAGTAATAATCCAGTTCATTAAGATTTTTTTTTAATATGTTCTTCTGTGTATTATCTTTCCATCTCTTCTTTATCTCTTCAGTATCTATTAGGTCTCAACCATATTTATCCTTTATTGTGTCCATCTTTGGTCAGAATACTCCCTTGATGTTTCCAGTTTTCCTGAAGGCATCTCTACTCTTTCCCTTTTTGCTGTTTTCTTCTATTATTACACACTGTTCATTGAAGAAGGCCTTCTTGTCTCTTCCAGCTATACTGTGAAACTCTGCATTTAACTGGATGCACCTTTCCCTCTCTCCCTTGCATTTCACTTTGCTTTGTTCTTCCACTATTTGTAAAGCCTCCTCAGATAACCACTTTGCCTTCTAGCTTTTCTTTTTTCTTTGGGATGGTTTGTTCACAGCCTCCTGTGCAATGTTACAGACCTCTATCCATAGTTCTTCAGGCACATTGTTATCTAGATCTAGTCCCTTGAATCTATCCATTGCTACTACTACTGTGAATTCATATAGGCTTTCATTTAAGTCATACATGGCTAGACTAGTGTTTTTTCCCAGCATTCTTTATTTTAAGCCTGAATTTTGCTGTAAGAAGCTGATGATCTGAGCCAGTCAGCTCCAGGTCTCATTTTACCTGATTTTATGCAGCTTCTCCATTTTTGGCTACAAAGAGTGTAACAAATTTGATTTCAGTATTGACCATTTGATGATGTCCATATGTAAAGTCTCTTGCATTGTTGAAAAAGAGCATTTGCTATGACTAGTGTGTTCTGTTGGCAGAAATCAGTTAGCCTTTGCCCTGCTTCATTTTGTAATCCAAGGCCAAACTTTCCTGTTACTGCAGGTATACCTTGACTTCCTGCTTTTGCCTTCCAATCCCCGATGGTGAATAGAACATCTTTTAAAGTGTTAAGTCTTGGAAATCTAGGTCATCCTACAACTGATCAATTTCAGCTTCTTCGTCATTGGTGGTAACAGAGGGATAAACTTGGATTATTGTGATGTTGAATGGCTTGCCTTGGAAATGAACTGAGATCATTCTGTCATTTTTGAGGTTGTACCTAAGTACTTTTATTTCAGACTCTTTTGTTGATTATGAGGCTACTCTGTTTCATCTATGGGATACTTGCCCACAGTAGTAAATATAACAGTCATCTGAATTAAAAATTTGTCCATTTCAGTCCGTTTTAATTCGCTGATTCTTAGGATGTCAATGTTTACTCTTATCATCTCCTGCTTGACCAGGCCCAATTTTCCTTGATTCATGGACCTAACATTCCAGGTTCCCATAGAATACTGTTTTTTCAACATCATATTTTACTTTTGTCATGTCACTTCAAAAACTAAGCCTTGTATCTTTTTTGGTCCAGCTGCTTCATTCATTCTGGGGCTATTGGTAATTCTCCTCTGCTCTTCCCCAGTAGCATATTGGACACCATCAGAGCAGGGGTACTCCTGTGTCATATATATATATATATATATATATATATATATATATATATATATATATATATTTGGTCTTTTATACATTTCATGAGGTTCTTATGGCAAGTATACTGGCATAGTTTGCCATTCCCTTCTCCAGTGGATAATGTTTATCAGAACTCTCTGCTATGACCATTCAGTCTTGAATGGCTCTGCACAACGTGGCTCAGAGCTTCACTGAGTTATGCAAGCCCCTTTACCACGACAAGGTAGCAATCCATAAAGGGCTTGCTCCATCGTATTGTAGTTTTATTTCTAGCTTTTAAGGAATCTTCATACTATTCTTCATAGTGGCTGTATCAATTTACATCCACAAGTGCAAGAAGGTACTTTTAATCAAATGGATTAAAGACTTAAATATAAGGTCAAAAACTATAAAACTTTTAGAGGAGAACGTAGGCAAAACACTCTATGACATAAATCAAAGCAGTATTCTATTTGATTCACCTCCTAGAGTAATAGAAATAAAAGCAAAAATAAACAAATAGACATTCACATTCTTCACATTCTCTTCAGCATTTGTTGTTTGTAGGTTTTTGATGATGACCATTGTGACTGGTGTGAGTTAATACCTTATTGTAATATTGATTTGTATTTCTCTAATAATGAGTAATTTTGAGCAATTTTCCATGTGTTTGTTGGCCATCTTTATGTCTTCTTTGGAGGAATGTCTCTTTAAATCTTCCTCCTACTTTCTGATTAGGTTGTTTGTTTTTCTGGTATTAAGCTGAATGAACTTCTTGTATATTTTGGAGAATATGCTTTGTCAGATGTTTCATTTGAAATTGTTTTCTGCCGTTTTGAAAGTTGTCTTTTCATCTTGTTTATATCAGTAGTTTTTTGTGCTGTGCAAAAGTTCTTAAGTTTAAACAAGGCCACTTGTTTATTTTTGCTTTTATTTCTATTACTCTAGGAGGTGAATCAAATAGAATCTTGCTTTGATTTATGTCAAAGAGTGTTTTGCCTACATTCTTCTCTAAAAGTTTTATAGTTTTTGACCTTACATTTAAGTCTTTAATCCATTTGAGATTATTTTTGTGTACAGTGTTAGGCAGTGTTCTAATTTCACTATTTTACACATAGCTGTCCTGTTTACCCAGCACCACTTATGAAAGAGGCTGTCTTTTCTCCATTGTTTATTATTGCCCCCTTTGTCAAAAGGTGCTCATAGGTGTGTGGGTTTACCTCTGGGCTTTCTATCTTGTTCTATTGGTCTATAGTTATATTTTTGTGGCAATATCATTCTGTCTCAATTATCAAGTTTTGTAGTATAGTCTTAAGTCAGGAAAGCTTGATTCCTTCAGCTCCGTTTTTCTTTCTCAAGATTGCTTTGGGTATTTGTGGTCGTTTGTGTTTCCATACAAATTGTGAAACTTTTTGTTCTAATTCTGTGAGAAACACCATTGGAAATTTGATAGAAATTTCATTTAATCTGCAGATTGCTTTGGGCAGTAAGATTATTTTCATAATATTCATTCTTCTTATCCAAGAACATAAATATATATTGCCAGGATAATAAATAAATATAAAAGTATTTTTTGAAAACACCAATAGCTTTAGAGAAGCAGGTTTATGTTGACATAAAAGTGGCTAATATTGATTTAACCATTAAAATAATAATGATGCACATGGCCACCTTATTGGACATATTTGAATGTCCAGGGCAGTTCAGGTTTAATGGGTCACTTACTAGTAGTAAATTGTTCAATTGGGCGGACATTTTAATCATTCCACTGCACTAGGGCCCCAATGTTGAATTAATTTACAAATAAATGGCAAGTTTACTAAATTCCATAGGACTTAAGATTACAGCCTTACAGTGTATGAAATGGAAGCTTCTAAACAATGTGGAACTTAATGTTTTGGTTAGGACAATAAGGACTTGAAACTTAGTAAATGCTATTCAAAAAAATCTTATTCTAAATATTTATAATAAATATAATGCAATCATTTATTTTTAGTAACTGTCTAGAATTATTTTCCCTGCATTTCTATATTATTTGTTTTCTTTATTAAATACTCACTGGATATATAGAATTTAAACATTTAAATTAATTGCCATTTATTGACATAAACTCATCTTGTAATATGAGACTCTCATATTTTGAAGAAAATAATTTTAAATAAAGTTTTTAAAATAATTTTTTCCACATCTTTTTATTAATCACAAATAAACTGAAATGGCTTTCTTTAAGGTAGATCAGTCTAGGCAAAACTGTGACTTAGTAAGAACTTATCATGGTTTATGTCAGACAACCTATATCCAGCCTATAGAATTTCAAGTTACTCAACGGCAATAAGTACAACATTCAGTTTTTACCAGGTTCCAACAGTTGTCAATCACCATGGTGAGTTCTTCACACATAATTTATTTAGTCCTCACAATCACATGACACATTAATTATACTAGTCACATTTTACAGGAAAAAATAAAAATCAAAAAGACTGACACTCAGATTAAATAATTTACCTAATGGCATCTGTCTTAAAGTGATAGAGCCAGTAATCTAATCAAGACTATATAAATGCAAAACTTGTCCTGTAGTTTTACTGTTTCTATATTTTATTTCTGCAAATCTTACTCAAATTTCTAATTTAAAACTAAAACACTAGATGATGTTTCAAGACATATTCGAAAAATGAATTAAGGACTTATACTTTTTCTTGACTTGGTCTACTTTGTATCATTCTCCTGATTATAATACCCTATATCCATTTACTCTGTGAAAGTCTATGCAGTTTGAATGTTTGATAAAGCCACTTCTTAAATGAAAAATAAATTTTTTCACTGAACTCTTTGCCAGTAATTTATTATAGTATCATGATGCTGTGCCAATAACTATGCATTTATAAATTTGTTTTCCAAGGGATCCTAAAACGTATGGCTGCTACTTTGTGTTTAACTGTGTCCTGAACACCAGATAGATGGATGAGCGAAATAACTGAATCAATCCCAGATCCAATTAACCAAGCTATGGAGATTAGAAAGAACAAATGGTGATTTTGTGCTTGGATAAAGGGGCTTTTTCACAGTAGCTCTGACTAAAGGGTTTAGGATGAAAAACATTGATTTCTGGGATATCCCACTGAAACTGCTATAAGGTGAAACCAAAACTGCAGAATCATATAACCTAAAGGTTAGGAAAATATGTATTGAATGACATTTAATCAATGGAGAAATTCTTCAGAACAAAAAATATCTTTGAACCTCTGACCAAGTAAGTTATAATCTAGGGACTAGCTACTGACAACTATTATGAAATTAGTGTTGAAAATTTCAGTTAAAAATGCTTTAAAAGTGATGATGTGATGTGTGTGTCCCCCAACAAAACATCAAAATGCAGAATTGCAAAAACAATGAACTGGTCGTTATGAATATCACTGTCAGAGATTTAACAAACAAACAGAACAAAGTTAGAACATTGTTGTTTGGTACCTAGTCAAGAACCAATACATGCTAACAGATTTTCTTCTGCCATTATGACAAATTAAAGACAGTCATTACAAACATAAGAGCATTAACATTTTGCCTTGATGGTTTAGATGTAATTTGGTACATTGCCAAGCAAATTAATGAATTATTTGCCAAGTTTTGACATTATTATGCCAATTGTAACTCTTTTAATATAAAGAAGTTCTTGACAGAGGAAAGAAAAATAAAGTTAATTTCAAGGAAATTTTTAAGGAAATATAAATGTTCATTGAGTTTTATGAATAGCACTTAAAATATGTTACTGTCTTCAACAATTTTATAAATATATATTAATAATAAAAAGCCTGCATTAAAATAAATTATAAGTCCCAGATAATTTGTTAACTGCAAAACCTTTTAGAAATAACACCTCTCAAATTTATTTAAATTTATGATGATTAATAATTATTATTTAAGGCAAAAATTGTTTAAGAATACCATGGAATAGAAGGCTTATTAAAGAATCATCTCTGTACTGGTAAAATGATGATAAGGAAGAAAATAAAGTATTAAATAAATATGGCACGAGGAGGTTAAAAAATATAGTTGTTTTTAGGCCAAATGTGAAGCTGTTGTTTGACATATAAGCTAATGACCCAAGCTGACTTTGGAGTCTGATTCAATATCATCTTGTCAGCATTCTCCTCTCCTGCCAATACAAGAAACAAAGCAACTCTCTAAGGAAGGAATAAAAATGAACAATTTATTTCCTTCGTCAAATGTTGCATTGTCGTCAGGTCTCCATGGTTCAAAGTAAAACAGACAATTGATACAAAGTTCTGAAGGACAAGAAAGATTTTGTAATAAGTCATGCCAGTGACACAAATGACAGGGAGTTCAACAGTGAAGGATATTGGACTTTACGAACAAAATAAGGTTTCAAAATATGCATAGTCTAAGTAATAATCAAGTTTTTCCAAATGAACTATGATAATATATCTTTCAATTTTAATGTAATAAGAAACATCAAAAATTATTGTGATTAAAATTATGGCAGGAGAAGAAATGTTACTTGATTTAGGAATATTTAGCACTAGAATTTCACCAAGGAAATACCTTGGTGAAATCTACATTCACCAAAGCTGAACAATTCAAAGCTCAATTTTCCAAACTTTAAGGTTTCATGTAAATTTACAAGATCGTTGCCTATATTCTTTCATTTAACTCAGATGAACATTATATCTACTACTGCAGGCAGGAATCCCTCAGAAGAAATGGAGTAGCCATCATGGTCAACAAGAGTCTGAAATGCAGAACTTGGATGCAGTCTCAAAATCAACAGAATGATCTCTGTTCCTTTCCAAGGCAAACCATTCAATATCACAGTAATCCAAGTCTATGCCCCAACCAGTAACACTGAAGAAGCTGAAGTTGAACAGTTCTGTGAAGACATACAGGACCTTTTAGAACTAACACCCAAAAAAGATATCCTTTTCATTATACGGGACTGGAATGAAAAAGTAGGAAGTCAAGAAACACCTGGAGTAACAGGCAAATTTGGCCTTGGAATGCAGAACGAAGCAGGGCAAAGACAAAGAGTTTCTCCAAGAAAATGCACTGGTCATAGCAAACACCCTCTTCCAACAACACAAGAGAAGACTCTACACATGGACATCACCAGATAGATGGTCAACACCGAAATCAGATTGATTATATTCTTTGCAGCCAAAGATGGAGAAGTTCTAAAAACAAGACCAGGAGCTGACTGTGGATGAGATCATGAACTCCTTATTACCAAATTCAGACTTAAATTAAAGACAGTAGGGAAAACCACTAGATCATTCAGGTATGACCTAAATCAAATCCCTTATCATTATACAGTGGAAATGAGAAATAGATTTAAGGGCCTAGATCTGATAGATAGAGTGCCAGATGAACTATGGAATGAGGTTCGTGACATTGTACAGGAGAAAGGGATCAAGACCATCCCCATGGAGAAGAAATGCAAAAAAGCAAAATGACTGTCTGGGGAGGCCTTACAAATAGCTATGAAAAGAAGAGAGGTGAAAAGCCAAGAGGAAAGGAAAGATATAAGCATGTGAATGCAGAGTTCCAAAGAATAGCAAGAAGAGATAAGAAAGCCTTCCTCAACGATCAATGCAAAAAAAAAAAAAAAGGAAAAGAACAGAATGGGAAAGACTAGAGATCTCTTCAAGAAAATTAGAGATAGCAAGGAAACATTTCATGCAAAGATGGGCTCAATAAAGGACAGAAATGGTCTGGACTTAACAGAAGCAGAAGATATTAAGAAGAGGTGGCAAGAATACACAGAAGAACTGTACAAAAAAGATCTTCATGACCCAGATAATCACAATGGTGTGATCACTCACCTAGAGCTGGACATCTTGAAATGTGAAGTCAAATGGGCCTTAGAAAGCATCACTACGAACAAAGCTAGTGGAGGTGATGACATTCCAGTTGAGCTGTTTGAAATCCTGAAAGATGATGCTGTGAAAGTGCTGCACTCAATATGCCAGCAAATTTGTAAAACTCAGCAGTGGCCACAGGACTGGAAAAGGTCAGTTTTCATTCCAATCCCAAAGAAAGGCAATGCCAAAGAATGCTCAAACTACCGCACAATTGAACTCATCTCACATGTTAGTAAAGTAATGCTCAAAATTCTTCAAGCCAGGCTTCAGCAATACATGAACCATGAACTTCCAGATGTTCAAGCTGGTTTTAGAAAAGGCAGAGGAACCAGAGATCAAATTGCCAACATCCACTGGATCATGGAAAAAGCAAGAGATTTCCATAAAAACATCTATTTCTGCTTTATTGACTATGCCAAAGCCTTTGACTGTGTGGATCACAGTAAACTGTGGAAAATTTTAAAAGAGATGGGAATACTAGAGCACCTGACTTGCCTCTTGAGAAACCTATATGCAGGTCAGGAAGCAACAGTTAGAACTGGACATGGAACGACAGACTGGTTCCAAATAGGAAAAGGAGTATGTCAAGGCTGTATACTGTCACCTTGCTTGTTTAACTTATATGCAGAGTACATCATGAGAAATGCTGGGCTGGAAGAAGCACAAGCTGGAATCAAGATTGCCAGGAGAAATATCAATAACTTCAGATATGCATATGACTCCATCCTGATGGTAAAAAGTGAAGAGGAACTAAAAAACCTCTTGATAATAGTGAAAGAGGAGAATTTAAAAAGTTGGCTTAAGGCTCAACATTCAGAAAACCAAGATCATGGCATCTGGTCCCATCACTTCATGGGAAATAGGTGGGGAAACAGTGGAAACAGTGTCAGACTTTATTTTTTTGGGGCTCCAAAATCACTGCAGATGGTGACTGCAGCCATGAAATTAAAAGACACTTACTCCTTGGAAGGAAAGTTATGAACGACCTAGATAGCATATTCAAAAGCAGAGACATTACTTTGCCAACAAAGGTCCCTCTAGTCAAGGCTATGGTTTTTCCAGTGGTCATGTATGAATGTGAGAGTTGGACTCTGAAGAAATCTGGGGGCTGAAGAATTGATGCTTTTGAACTGTGGTTTTGGAGAAGACTCTTGAGAGTCCCTTGGACTGCAAGGAGATCCAACCAGTGCATTCTAAAGGAGATCAGCCCTGGGATTTCTTTGGAGGGAATGATGCTGAAGCTGAAACTCCAGTACTTTGGCTACCTCATGTGAAGAGTTGACTCATTGGAAAAGATTGTGATGCTGGGAGGAATTGGGGGCAGGAGGAGAAGGGGACGATAGAGGATGAGATGGCTGGATGGCATCACTGACTCGATGGACGTGAGTCTGAGTGAACTCCAGGAGTTGGTGATTGACAGGGAGGCCTGGCATGCTGCAATTCATGGGGTCAGAAAGAGTCAGACACGACTGAGCGACTGAACTGAACTGAACTGAACAGTAACCTAAGCAGTGGATGAAAAAGTGTTAGATTAACATGTTAGCAGTAAAGGGAGTGAGAAGTACTCAGATGTGCAATATATAGTGAATAGGGTATTGTATAGTGGAAGATCCAGCTATCAGGAATTGTCTATGGTCTGGCTAAGATATTAGAAAGAATGGAAGAAGGTGCATCTTTTATCCTGATTCTTCCTAAAATGAGGAAATTTAGGCAAGGAACAGGTGTTCAGGATAATATTTTGTAAGTGCCATCAACACTTGCCCTTCTGCTCAACATTGCACAGAAAATGATTAAGTAAGCACAAAATAATGTTATCAGGATGGAATTTACAATAGGGATACTGTGTATGTGCTCAGTCAGTCATGCCTGACTGTGCAACCCCAGGAACTGCAGCCCACAAGACTTCTCTGTCCATCAGATTATCCCAGCAATACTGGAGTGAGTTGCCATTTTCTCCTCCAGGGGATCTTCCTAACCCAGGGATCAAACCTACATCTTCTGTCTTTCCTGCATTGGGAGGCAAATTCTTTACCACTGAACCACCTGGGAAGTCCAGAAAGGCATACTAGTATTTAACAATAGACTGATTAACAGGTAATGACCAACAAAAATAATAAAGAATAACTGGAGGAGAGGAGTTACATAAATTAAACATAAAGTCCAAGGATTCCTCTTTGAAGAAATCAAATTTTATCTTAACTTTAGCCAGGGAATAATGGAAGAACGGTTAGGAATGAAGGCTGTGAGTTAGCAAAGAACATGACTACAGAATCGCAAGTATAGAGGAGGAGGACAAACAGCACTATCAGTGGGATAAAGTCAGAGAAATTCATTACATGTGCTTTATGCAGGCATATTTAAGATAAAATGTATATATGAGTATGTACACTGCGTTGTAGAAGAAATTGCAGCAGCAACTCTGTATTCTCTAAGTCAATGTACCTCTACTTTATTTTAAAAAAAAGAACTTTAAACAGTTTCTTTGAAAATTAGCTTAAATACATTTCTTGTTTAAAACTCACCATTGTTTCTTTCCTTTATTATCTGCTAGCTAGCTACATGTCTACTATATTTAAACGATAAATTATAATATCATGATCATTCATGTATTCTAGATACAGTAACCCAGCATGAAAGACTAAATAAGCTCTTTCACGTGGGCTCCTCTAATCTGCCTTGCCACAATCAAGTGCTAGACAAAAGAAGGATTACCTAAAAGTAATTAAACAAAGATTTGTATATATTCTTGGTTCTGTGTATGTGCTTCTGAGTTGTGTATTTTACCAATATGTATTATTATTACCAACCTAGGTAGCATATTTAAAAGCAGAAGCATTACTTTGCCAACAAAAGTTCATCTAGTCAAGGCTATGGTTTTTCCAGTGGTCATGTATGGATGTGAGAGTTGGACTGTGAAGAAAGCTGAGCACTGAAGAATTGATGCTTTTGAACTGTGGTGTTGGAGAAGACTCTTTTTTTTTATTTTTTATTATTATTATTTTTTTTTACTTTACAATATTGTATTGGTTTAGCCATACATGAACATGAATCCGCCACAGGTGTACATGAGTTCCCAGTCCTGAACCCCTCCCTCCCACCTCCCTCCCCATATTATTTCTCTGGGTCATCCCAGTGCACCAGCCTCAAGCATCCTGTATCCTGTATTGAACCTAGACTGGAGAAGACTCTTGAGAGTCCCTTGGACTGCAAGGAGATCCAACCAGTCCATTCTGAAGGAGATCAGCCCTGGGATTTCTTTGGAAGGAATGATGCTGAATCTGAAACTCCAGTACTTTGGCCACCTCACATGAAGAGTTAACTCATTGGAAAAGACTCTGATGCTGGGAGGGATTGGGGGCAGGAGGAGAAGGGGGACGACAGAGGATGAGATGGCTGGATGGCATCACTGACTCGATGGACGTGGGTCTGAGTGAACTCTGGGAGTTGGTGATGGACAGGGAGGCCTGGCGTGCTGTGATTCATGGGGTCACAAAGAGTCAGACACGACTGAGCGACTGAACTGAACTGAACTGATTATTATTACTTGCAATATCTTAAATCTGAAGTTTTGATAAAATTTTGTGATATGTTTTCTATAGGGTGCATCTGCTTCTCCTAATTGCAACAGTATCAAATCTAGGCAGGCAAAAGTAACCTGGATGTATTTTTAAAGTACTCTAGCAAATACACCCTTAAACAGGATGTGTAGGAAAAGTCAGCTCTTACGTAACATCTTTCAGTTGCTGACACTTTACAGCCATTTTGCTCATTATACCTTAAGTTAAAGCTCTTGAAGTCAAGACAAAGTCAAGACCACTTGAAGCATAGAAAAAGTATCAGGCAAGTTCCTATTTACTGAAAATATTTCATTTACAGAGCTTGACTTGGACAATGAAGACACAGTTTAAAGGTGTTGCTGAGAATATAGTTGGTATTGTTCAGGAGGTAAAGCCTCCGTAAAGATAAAATCTTTCCTTCTGGTTGGTTCAAGAATCTTCTTGTTTTACTCCACTCCTCACCTCAGATTATGTAAATTATATGTTTTGCACTTCATATATAACATTTGTTTTTCAGAAACAGCAGATTCTTGGTGCTATCCAGGTTTCCACATAGGGATGAAATATCACTACCCTAGTGATTCTTCAGTTCAGTCAGTTCAGTTGCTCAGTCATGTCTGACTCTTTGTGACCCCATGAATTGTAGCGTGCCAGGCTTGCCTGTCCATCTCCAACTCCCGGAGTTTACTCAGACTAACGTCCATCGAGTTGGTGATGCCCTCCAGCCATCTCATCCTCTGTCGCCCCCTTCTCCTCCTGCCCCCAATCCCTCCCAGCATCAGAGTGTTTTCCAATGAGTCAACTCTTCTCATGAGGTGGCCAAAGTACTGGAGTTTCAGCTTTAGCATCAATCCTTCCAAAGAACGCCCAGGACTGATCTCCTTTATTATTATTTTTTTTTAATTTTTATTTTTACTTTATTTTACTTTACAATACTGTATTGGTTTTGCCATACATTGACATGAATCCACCACGGGTGTACATGCGATCTGATTATACTGAGTGAAGTAAGCCAGAAAGAAAAACACCAATACAGTATACTAACACATATATATGATCTCCTTTAGAATGGACTGGTTGGATCTTCTTGCAGTCCAAGGGACTCTCAAGGGTCTTCTCCAACACCACAGTTCAAAAGCATCAATTCTTCGGCACCCAGCTTTCTTCATAGTTCATCTCTCACATCCATAATGACTACTGGAAAAACCATAGCCTTGACTAGGTGGACCTTTGTTGGCCAAGTAATGTCTCTGCTTTTGAATATGCTATCTAGGTTGGTCATAACTTTCCTTCCAAGGAGTAAGCGTCTTTTAATTTCATGGCTGCAGTCACCATCTGCAATGATTTTAGAGCCCAAAAAAATAAAGTCTGACACTGTTTCCCCATCTATTTGCCATGAAGTGATGGGACCAGATGCTATGATCTTAGTTTTCTGAATGTTGAGCTTTAAGCCAACTTTTTCACTCTCCTCTTTCACTTTCATCAAGAGGCTTTTTAGTTCCTCTTCACTTTCTGCCATGATTCTTAGTAAGCAATAATAGTTCAAATCTCCATGTTCACCAGCATCTGCACAAGGAGATGTATCGATCTATCTACCTACTTAATTATCTACATATCTACTCATATTTTCAAGCAGAGATCCCTCTCATCAAGGATTCTAGGAAGAAATTTCAATAAAATTCTAAAGATTTTGCATTACAGAACTAATAAACAAATCTAATTTCAAGTAGGTTATAATAAAAGTTAGAATCTAATGGAAAAGCTGTCCTCAAAGATATTCAGATTCTTCTGTGTGCTCAATGGTTTCTTTTGATTCTGAATACAAAATCTTTCACAATTCGGGCCATGAGATAAACAACAAAAATAACTTAGCATATTTCTTTTCTTCAGAGACAACTTAATTTAGGGAAATCTGTGGACACTGATTATGTTAACTTAAACATTGGACGATTCCATGCTTTCTATGAATAGAAAAACCCCTTTTCTTTGTGTGTGTGTTGATTCTCTAAGAGTTTAGTTTCTCTTGCCTTAATGCATTGACTAGGAATTGCAGTGTGATGTTGAATCTACACAATGAGGAAGGATACTATTATCTTGCTCTCTATCTTGTTGACAAAGCATTCTATCTTTATCACTACTATTATAAGTGTAGATTTGATTCTGTTCCCAGTTTACTTAGATTTTTATCAGGTGTGAATGTTACATTTCATCAAATTATTTTTATTATATCTTGAAATGATCATATTTTTCTTTAGTCTGTTAATATGATGATTACAATAATTGATTTTCAAATTATTTTGGACTACATTTGTTTTCAGTTAAATTTACTTTACTTTCTACTAGTTTCTTAGAAGTTTTGATTTAGTAATTTGAGATCTTTAGATTTTCTGATTTTAACCATATTTATAGCATTTATGCTTTAAATTTATGCATAAGCACTGATAATGTTCCATCCTCTCAATTTTGATACTGTGTATTTTTACTTTCATTTAGATCAAAATATTTTTTTTTTCTTGAGATTTTCCTTGACATTTTCTTTTTAACTCAAAGAATAACTAGAAGTGTATGCTTAAATTTCCAAATAGTTTAGGATTTTCAACTTTTCTATTATACTCAGTTTAATTCAATTATTTCAGAAAATATTTTCATATGATTTTGTTGTTTAATATTTTAAGTATGAATTTTTTAGACTATGATCTATCTTCGTATATTTTTAGATTATGATCTATCTTGATTTTATGTGTCCTTAAAAAAGATTGTTAAATATATTCTTGAAAAAGTGTTAAGTGAACTCTCCTATATATTAATTAGATTATAGAGTTTGATAATTTTTACAGGTCTTCTATGTATACATTAATTTTCTACCTTCTTGTTCAATCAACTACTGAAAGAAGTGCATTGAAAGTCTCTGTTAAAGTTGTGGATTTGGCTATTTTACCTTTCAATTCTAAGAGTTTTTGTTTTATGAATTTTTAATATTAAGCAAATGCTCCTCCTTAGGATTGCTGTGTCTTCTTAGAGATTGTGTTCCTTTGTTGTTATTTAGTTCCTCCTTCCATCCTTCATAATATTAATGATTCTGAAGTCTACTTTTCCTGATACTAATGTAGATACTCCAGCTTTATTTTGGCTAATGTTGGTATGGTATATATTTCTCCATTCTTTTTCTTTTCCAACTTTTCATTGTGACAAATGTATCTAACTTAAAATGTAACATCTTCACCATTTTAAGTGAGTTTCAGTGATATTTAACACATTCATAAGATTGCATAGCTATCACCATCAGCCACCTCCATGATTCATTCATCTTATGAAGCTGAAACTCTGTACCCATTATCTAATGTCTTCACATTCCCCCATCTCCCATCATTCTCCTTTCTTCTTATAATCTTGATTACTGGAAATACTTCATATCATCCTTTTAGTTTGACCTATCTTTATATTTAAGTAAAATTTCTTTTATACAGTGTATAATTAGATCTTGCTTTTTTTTAATCAAATCTGGCAATCACTATATTTTAATTGATTCATTTGTCCTACTTAAAGTTCATACAGGTATGATTATATTGAAATCTACCACCTTGCTAGCTATTTTTTTTTAATTTCTTCTGTTTTTAAAACTTTTTAATGCCTTTTAGTAGTTTGAACATTTTATTTTTAATTTTTATTTTTACTTTATTTTACTTTACAATACTGTATTGGCTTTGCCATACATTGACATGAATCCACCATGGGTGTACATGCATTACCAAACATGAAGCCCCCTCCCACCTCCCTCCCCACAACATCCCTCATTCAATTTTATCTTCACTAAAGACTTACTGTATGTATTCTTTAATATGTATATAATAAATATATAATACTGTATATCTTCTTTAAATATATGTTTTTAATCACTGTCCTAGAGTTTAGAATATATTTTTAAATTCATCAATGTCTATCTAAAAATAATATTATACCCCTTGATACATAGTATAAACACCATACAACAATATATTCTCAATTCCTACCTCTTATGTGTTGTGTTAGGTTTGTCCTATATTTTTATTTTTACAAATGCTACAAATTTGCAATAAGTTGCTAAAGATTTTGCTTTAGACAGTCATTTATCTTCAAGAGTGATTCAAATTAAACATCTTTATCTTATTTATTTTGTTTCCAGTGTTCTTCATTTCATGTTTATCCAAGATTCTGTCCTGGTTTTATAATTCCTTTTCATAAAAATCTTTCTATTAACATTCTTCTAACACTTCATTATCTCAGATGTTATTGGCTCCAGACAGACTTAACTTTTCCTTCATTTTTATAAATATGTTTATTTCTGGGTATGCTAAATCCATGGTGTTTGTTTTTTATTTTTCCTTTCATCATTTTAAGGACAACATGCTATGATTTCATGGCTGCCATGTTTTTAGAGAGAGGAAAAAAAAGGAAGTCTACTTGTCATTATTTTCTTTGTCTGTTTGTAACTTGCATTTTTTTTCCCCTGTGAGATTTCAAGATTTTCTCTTGTTGGTTGTTGATTGTTCAGTCACTAAATTGTGTTCAACTCTTTGGGATCTCATGTACTGTAGCTTAACAGGCTTCTCTGTCCTCCACTATCTCCCTGAGTTTGCTCAAATTAATGTCCATTGAGTTGGCGATGCTATCTAACCATCTCACCCTCTGCCGCTCCCTTCTCCTTTTGACTTCAGTCTTTCCTGGCATCAGGGTAGTTTCCAATGAGTAGGCTCTTAACATAAGTTGGCCAAATTATTGGAGCTTCAGCTTCAGCATCAGCCCCTGCAATGAATATTCACACTTGATTCCCTTTAGGATAGACTGATTTGACCTCCTTGTAGTCCAAAGGACTCTCAAGATTCTTCTCCAACACTGCTGCTGCTAAGTCGCTTCAGTTGTGTCTGACTCTGTGCGACCCCATAGATGGCAGCCCACCGGGATCCTCCGACACTACACTTTGTTTAAGGCAAATTTAATATTATATACCTTGATGTTTTCTGTTGTTGTGATGATGATCCTTCTAAGTATTCTTCTGTTTATCTGATTTGTATGAATTCTCTGTCCTTATTTTTGTAAAATTCTTAACTCTTATATTTCAGTATTTCTGCCTCAGTCTTTCTTTCTTGTACCATCTCTTGTGGAATTTCAGTTACATGATCTTAGACTGCTTTATATTGTTCCACACCTATTAGGTTGTCTCTCTTTTAGTTTTTATTTAAATTCTTTTTTCCTCATCCTGTTTCAATTTGGTATATACCTACTGACTTTTAAAATTTGACTGATTCTTTCTTAGGCTAAGTCAAACCAACTAAGGGAGCCATTGAAGGCATTCTTCACCTCTGTTATTATGGTTTTTGTTTTTGCATTTCTGTTAGGTTCATTCTAATGGTTTTCATCCCTCTGTCAATTTATCCATCTGATCTTTCATGCTGCTCATTTTATGCATTTGTGTTTAACATATTAATCATAGTTGCTTAAAATTCTGTTTGTTCCAAAATCTGCTTTGTATGTGAGCAGATGTGCTAATTGCCTCATCTCTTGGAAGTAGATTTTCTTGCCTTTGAATGTGTTTTGTCATTTATGTTTTAAACTGGGCATCTGGTGGAGAAAAGAAGAGACTAACATAAATAAACTTTATGCTCAGTAAAGGACATTTCATTCTTCCACCAGGACTTTAGTCGTGAGGTTTGGAATTCATCTGGTAAGATATGTGACTGGAAATTAGGTTTGTTTCTGATATCTTAATGGTTATCCTCAGCAGAGCACAGATTTTACTTTCCCCTGTTTAGCCATTAATTTAGGTTATGAGTATATTTTCCAGGAAGTTTTTCTCAATTATTTTCATCTTCAGCTTTAAATATTTAGTCCATTGTGTGCACCAAGGAGGTTGGCCCATGCTCTTGCAATTCTAATGGCAGTGTTGTACTCTTACCTGTACTTTGGAGCTTTTACTTTGAAAGGATGAATGATTCTCTGATATTACGATCAGGCTTCATACTTAGGCAGCCATTAAGATCCTTCTTAGTGGCCTTGAACCTTCCTGAGCTACACTTCTGGGTCCAGTATATGTCCCTGATTTATCCTCCGGGCTAAAAGTTTCTTCCATTTGTTTTTCTCAGCTGCAATATTTTTTCACCAGACTCCTAAGAGCAGCAAGGTATATTTTCTTTATAGATTAAGAATTGTGTTCCTCAGGGGTGTGTCAAAATTGAAAAATCTGAAACTGTACCCTACTCCGAGCTAACAAGTTGCATTGCTTCACTTCCTGGATGCTGGCAGAAAATGTGAGAATCCTGGGTCAGACAAAAAACAGTTTTGATCACAACAGAACAAGCAAAATGAACTTCCCATTCACACTAATTTTCTTTATTCCCTTTCCCTCAAGTTTCATGGGATGGCACAGTAAGTGTCTCAAGTAAGAAACTCCCAAAACTCAGAAGCTATAGTTACTTATGAGGAGCAAAAAGCAAACCTTCCTAGTCTTTGCCCCAGTAGAAATGTTTTCTTGTTACATGGATAGCAAACATATCCACTCTCTGCTCTTGAGGGAGACACTGTGCCTATCTTCCAGAGCTGTTGGCTATATAGTTATAACTGACAAAATAATTCAGAACAAAATGCTTTCTGTTCCTCTACTTGCAAGATGTGTGAGAACAGAGAAACTGGTAGAAAACAGCTTCCCAGCAACAAGAAGATGAAGGAGAAAGATGTGGGCCTGAGCCACAATCTCTTCCCTGGCAGCTCCTGTTCCCTTCCCCAAAGACCATGAAGGGAGCTTTCTTAAGAATCTTACCAAGGGAAACTTGTGTCAAAAAAGCCTCCAGAAAGGTATGCACATCCTTTTATATTTGCAGCCTCTAGAGAATCCACACTCCTTCACTAGTCTACAAAAAGTTTCTGTCAACTTGTTCGGTCTATTCTTGCTGAAGCTTCCTTACTGGTCTTTGTCTGATCATTTCAACCCAAAGGAAGCAAACATTCACATCTTTTGTCTCCTTTCATGTGACTCCCTCTGGAATTCATGCTAGTTGATTGCCCTGCAACCTTGGTTTTTTGAAGACCTAAAGAAAATTTGTGAACTTGCAAATTTTATGACTGATTTGTCCAAATTATGCTACATCAAGACTTTATCACTTGCATTAAGCAAAATAAGTAAAATGCCATGAAAAAATTCACTTTATTTGCCTTTGTCATATGTATCATATTACCACATAAAGAAATGAATATAAAATGTAACAGTATACCTCTCATAGCTATTTACAGTCATCAAGAAAAGCAATATTTTAACATTGGGAAGAAGAGTATAGAGTTTCTTCAAAAAATTAAAAATAGAACTACAACATGTGCATGTATGCTGAGTCACTTCAGTCATATCCAACTCTTTGCCACCTTGTGGGCTGTAGGCCATCAGTCTCCTCTGTCCATGGAATTCTCCAGGCAAGAATACTGAAGTGGATTGATATGCCCTGTTCCAGGGGATCTTCCTGACCCAGGGATCAAAATTGTATCTCTTATGTCTCCTGCACTGGAAGACAGTTTCTTTACCATTAGTGCCACCTGGGAAGCCCATCCATATATACATATATATGGATGGACCTAGATATTATGCTTAGTGAAATAAGGCATAGGAAAATAATACTGTATGATATCAGTTATATATGGAATTTGAAAGATAATACAAACAAATATATGCAGAAAAACAGAAATGGATTCACAGGTATAGAAAATAAACTAGTGGTTACCAGTGCAAAGAGCAAAGGAGGGGTATAAGATTAAGAGATGAAAACTGTTATGTGTAAAGCAGACAAGCAACAAGCACAGAGAATCATAGCCATTATAATAACTTTTAATGGAGTGTCATCTGTAAAACTACTACATCAATATACTGTACACCTCAAACTAATATAATATTGTAAATCAACTGTACCTCAATATTACAAATTGCTGTTTTGTTCTTATTGTAAAGAGAGACACACTCTTGTCAGTTGTTTTCATCAACAAGTAGAAATTTCAGTTCCACTTAGTTCAGAATATTTTGGTAGCATTTGGTTAAATCTATACAGAAACAGTGGAAACAGTGTCAGACTTTATTTTTTTGGGCTCCAAAATCACTGCAGATGGCTACTGGAGCCTTGAAATTAAAAGATGCTTACTCCTTGGAAGAAAAGTTATGACCAACCTAGATAGCATTTTGAAAAGCAGAGACATGACTTTGCCGACTAAGGTCCGTCTAGTCAAAGCTATGGTTTTTCCAGTGGTCATGTATGGTTGTGAGAGTTGGACTGTGAAGAAAGCTGAGCCCCAAAGAATTGATGCTTTTGAACTGTGGTGTTGGAAAAGACTCTTGAGAGTCCCTTGGACTGCAAGGAGATCCAACCAGTCCATTCTGAAGGAGATCAGCCCTGGGATTTCTGTGGAAGGAATGATGCTAAAGCTAAAGCTCCAGTACTTTGGCCACCTCATGCGAAGAGTTGACTCATTGGAAAAGACTCTGATGCTGGGAAGGATTAGGGACAGGAGGAGAAGGGGATGACAGAGGATGAGATGGCTGAATGTCATCACGACTCAATGGACGTGAGTCTGAGTGAACTCTGGGAGTTGGTGATGGACAGGGAGGCCTGGCGTGCTGCGATTCATGGGGTCGCAAAGAGTCGGACACTACTGCGACTGAACTGAACTGAACTGATACAGTCTCTATCCCACTGACAAAGTATTTTCAAAGAACACTGAAAGTGAAAATCTACCATTAAGAATTTAGCTTTTTAAATAGTGCTACATGTTGGTAATGTCCAAAGATTGTTATAATAGTATTTTGAAGAGGAGTTTTTAAGCCTATTATCAAACCTAGGCATTATCCTATTTATAACACTTCACATTTCTTTATTATTTAGTAAATGGGCTTCCTGTGTGGCTCAATGGTAAATAATTTGCCTGTCAAAGCAGGAAACACAGGAGACATGAGTTCAGTTCGATCCCTGGTTTGGGAAGATCCCCTGGAGTAGGAAATCGCAATCCATTCTGGTAGTCTTGCCTGGAGAATCCCATGGACAGAGAAGCTTGACAGACTACAGTCAGTGGGGTCATAAAGAGTGGATAAGACTGAGCAACTAAGTGTACACCATTCAATACAGTAGTAATAGTTGCTTGGAACCCAGGCTATGTTTTGTCATACAAACAGGGTGATACTGTGAAATCAAATTAATGATAGCGTATCAACTTAGAGTTATTTTTGTCTCTAGATAATTGACTACTTCACATGTTGGACATTTATGTAGTTCCCCCCCCCCCATTCTATCTCATCAACTTCACTGAAGAGTTTTCTTGAAGCCTCATTGTTTTCACAGTGAAAGAAGCAGAATCTGGGAGTCCAGCCAAGGGAATCAGACAGAACACAGGGTAGTTCTTGGTCCTATGCCCACCATTGACTGCTTGAGAAGTCTTAATTTCATTTGTGACAGTTCACACTCAAGGTAAAAGGTGAACTGGGAGAAACCTGGATGTAGGTGAGGTGCTTTAAAATATATATCGAATGTAGAATCTTATCATTGCATGTCCATGGACAGATAATTTAATGATTCACTATATATGAAAATGAAATTGAAAAGTATAGAGCATTTTTGCATCTATGTTCATCAGTGATATTGGCCTGTAGTTTTCTTTTTTTGTGACATCTTTGTCAGGTTTTGGTATTAGGGTGATGGTGGCCTCATAGAATGAGTTTGGAAGTTTACCTTCCTCTGCAATTTTCTGGAAGAGTTTGAGGAGGATAGGTGTTAGCTCTTCTCGAAATTTTTGGTAGAATTCAGCTGTGAAGCCATCTGGACCTGGGCTTTTGTTTGCTGGAAGATTTCTGATTACAGTTTCAATTTCCGTGCTTGTGATGGGTCTGTTAAGGTTTTCTATTTCTTCCTGGTTCAGTTTTGGAAAATTGTACTTTTCTAAGAATTTGTCCATTTCTTCCACGTTGTCCATTTTATTGGCATACAACTGCTGATAGTAGTCTCTTATGATCCTTTGTATTTCTGTGTTGTCTGTTGTGATCTCTCCATTTTCATTTCTAATTTTATTGATTTGATTTTTCTCTCTTTGCTTCTTGATGAGTCTGGCTAATGGTTTGTCAATTTTATTTATCCTTTCAAAGAACCAGCTTTTGGCCTTGTTGATTTTTGCTATGGTCTCTTTTGTTTCTTTAGCATTTATTTCTGCCCTAATTTTTAAGATTTCTTTCCTTCTACTCACTCTGGGGTTCTCCAACTCTTCCTTTTCTAGTTGCTTTAGTTGTAGAGTTAGGTTGTTTATTTGACTTTTTTCTTGTTTCTTGAGGTATGCCTGTATTGCTATGAACTTTCCTCTTAGCACTGCTTTTATAGTGTCCCACAGGTTTTGGGTTGTTGTGTTTTCATTTTCATTAGTTTCTATGCATATTTTGATTTCTTTTTTGATTTCTTCTGTGATTTGTTGGTTATTCAGAAGTGTGTTGTTCAACCTCCATATGTTGGAATTTTTAATAGTTTTTCTCCTGTAATTGAGATCTAACCTTAATGCATTATGGTCAGAAAAGATGCTTGGAATGATTTCGATTTTTTTGAATTCATCAAGTTTAGATTTATGGCCCAGGATGTGATCTATCCTGGAGAAGGTTCCATGAGCACTTGAAAAAAAGGTGAAATTCATCAATCAGAATCCAACAACACATTAAAAAGATCATACACCATGACCAAGTGGGCTTTATCCCAGGGATGCAAGGATTCTTCAATATCCGCAAATCAATCAATGTAATTCACCACATTAACAAATTGAAAAATAAAAACCATATGATTATCTCAATAGATTCAGAGAAGGCCTTTGACAAAATTCAACATCCATTTATGATAAAAACTCTCCAGAAAGCAGGAATAGAAGGAACATACCTCAACATAATAAAAAGCTATATATGACAAACCCACAGCAAACATTATCCTCAATGGCGAAAAATTGAAAGCATTTCCCCTAAAGTCAGGAACAAGACAAGGGTGTCCACTTTCACCGCTACTATTCAACATAGTTCTGGAAGTTTTGGCCACAGCAATCAGAGCAGAAAAAGAAATAAAAGGAATCCAAATTGGAAAAGAAGAAGTAAAACTATCACTGTTTGCAGATGACATGATCCTCTACATGGAAAACCCTAAAGACTCCACCAGAAAATTACTAGAGATCATCAATGAATATAGTAAAGTTGTAGGATATAAAATCAACACACAGAAATCCCTTGCATTCCTATACACGAATAATGAGAAAGTAGAAAAAGAAATTAAGGAAACAATTCCATTTACCATTGCAACGAAAAGAATAAAATACTTAGGAATATATCTACCTAAAGAAACTAAAGACCTATATATAGAAAACTATAAAACACTGGTGAAAGAAATCAAAGAGGACACTAATAGATGGAGAAATATACCATGTTCATGGATCGGAAGAATCAATATAGTGAAAATGAGTATACTACCCAAAGCAATTTACAAATTCAATGCAATCCCTGTCAAGCTACCAGCCACATTTTTCACAGAACTAGAACAAATAATTTCAAGATTTGTATGGAAATACAAAAAGCCTCGAATAGCCAAAGCAATCTTGAGAAAGAAGAATGGAACGGGAGGAATCAACTTGCCTGACTTCAGACTCTACTACAAAGCCACAGTCATCAAGACAGTATGGTACTGGCACAAAGACAGACATATAGATCAATGGAACAAAATAGAAAGCCCAGAGATAAATCCACACACATATGGACACCTTATCTTTGACAAAGGAGGCAAGAATATACAATGGAGTAAAGACAATCTCTTTAACAAGTGATGCTGGGAAAACTGGTCAACCACTTGTAAAAGAATGAAACTAGATCACTTTCTAACACCGTACACAAAAATAAACTCAAAATGGATTAAAGATCTAAATGTAAGATCAGAAACTATAAAACTCCTAGAGGAGAATATAGGCAAAACACTCTCAGAAATAAATCACAGCATGATCCTCTATGATCCACCTCCCAGAATTCTGGAAATAAAAGCAAAAATAAACAAATGGGATCTAATTAAAATTAAAAGCTTCTGCACAACAAAGGAAACTATAAGCAAGGTGAAAAGACAGCCTTCTGAATGGGAGAAAATAATAGCAAATGAAGCAACTGACAAACAACTAATCTCAAAAATATACAAGCAACTTCTGCAGCTCAACTCCAGAAAAATAAACGACCCAATCAAAAAATGGGCCAAAGAACTAAATAGACATTTCTCCAAAGAAGACATATGGATGGCTAACAAACACATGAAAAGATGCTCAACATCACTCATTATTAGAGAAATGCAAATCAAAACCACAATGAGGTACCACTTCACACCAGTCAGAATGGCTGCGATCCAAAAATCTGCAAGCAATCAATGCTGGAGAGGGTGTGGAGAAAAGGGAACCCTCCTACACTGTTGGTGGGAATGCAAACTAGTACAGCCACTATGGAGAACAGTGTGGAGATTCCTTAAAAAATTGCAAATAGAACTACCTTATGACCCAGCAATCCCACTTCTGGGCATACACACCGAGGAAACCAGAATTGAAAGAGACACATGTACCCCAATGTTCATCGCAGCACTGTTTATAATAGCCAGGACATGGAAACAACCTAGATGTCCATCAGCAGATGAATGGATAAGAAAGCTGTGGTACATATACACAATGGAGTATTACTCAGCCGTTAAAAAGAATTCATTTGAATCAGTTCTGATGAGATGGATCAAACTGGAGCCAATTATACAGAGTGAAGTAAGCCAGAAAGAAAAACACCAATACAGTATACTAACACATATATATGGAATTTAGGAAGATGGCAATGACGACCCTGTATGCAAGTCAGGAAAAAAGACACAGATGTGTATAACGGACTTTTGGACTCAGAGGGAGAGGGAGAGGGTTGGATGATTTGGGAGAATGGGAATTCTAACATGTATAATATCATGTGGGAATTGAATTGCCAGTCCATGTCTGACGTAGGGTGCAGCATGCTTGGGGCTGGTGCATGGGGATGCCCCAGAGAGATATTGTGGGGAGGGAGGTGGGAGGGGGGGTCATGTTTGGGAACGCATGTAAGAATTAAAGATTTTAAAATTAAAAAAATAAATAAATAAATTTAAAAAAAAAAAAAGAAAAGTATAGAGCAGAGAAGGAGTCCATGTAACATATGAACAGTAATGATTTTAAATATGGAAAAATAAACTTGCATAAAAGTATTTTAAAACAAATCTATAGAAAAAGACCTAGATCCAGGGCTACTGTTTTCTTTATGCTTCTTCTTTCTTTCACCTTAGAAATGATTTATTATTTTCATTTGCAGTAACATATTTTCTATAACTTTTTCAAAGAGAGTACTGTAAGTTCTTTGAATTGATTGTCAAATTTTTAAAAATGTGTCCAGTTTAAGTAGTAATTTAAAAATATCTATTTTTCATTTCCTAAACTTTAATGGTAGCTATTTCCTACCTTAGGAATATACTTTTTAAATGCTGTATTTATTTTCTTTGTGAGTAGTTTATTATATCTATTTTGAGGAACAAAGGAAAAGAAGCTTGTGATTTGTAAGAGTGAAAAGACATAATCTCCAAAGAGGGCTTTGAGAAGAGAGGACCAGGTTAATATCTGCTAGACTTTTGTCACAGACTTGGAAGTTCTGCAGGGCAAAAGTTATTCAGGGCATCAGCACCCTGTCACAACCAATGTTCATTGATTTGGAACATTTGACAGCAGAAATCTAAAAATCAAATATTGTTCTTACCAACATTGTCATGCTGCCTTTCTTGATAAGTAGAAATAAATATAATGGATATATTACTAGATTTCAAACACATTTCTTATGAATAATAATAATTTCTTCAGATGGGTATGAGATATAAATGACAAAGGTAATAAATGTTGATTTTTTAAAATTTTGGTGGGACTTTAGTTTTTTCTTTTACTAGATGCACATAACAAAAACTTGATTTAGCATAGTTTGGACCATTCTAGACATATTAACAAATTTAATGATCTATGCCATCAATAACACTATTAGCATTGTTTTAAACAATATGGATTTATTTCAAAATTATTGATTGAATAGCTAACCAGATCCTGCTGGACAGAACTGCATATTTAAAGGCCAATCTGCATATGAGGTCTCTTGGTGATCATATAAAACAATAATAAAAGTAAATGTTTTCTTGGTGCAAAGTAGTCATTAATGATTATTTGCTTAATTCAGGCATGTATGTTTTGATAAAATATAAAATATTATAAGATTTGAGTTGAAATTCAACAACTTTTTGAGGAAAAGTAGTACCTGAGGTTAACTTTTCATTCACTTGGATAATTAAGCAAAAGATGAGATTCTAAACCAGGATGTGAATAATGGGCATGAAAAAAAAGTGGAATAAAGTGGCAAAGAAGTGTAAAGGAAGCTGGAGACCAAAGTTGTAGAAGCCCATTTATTGTAAATGGAGTCTTCCAAAAATAGTGATTAACAGGGTGAAGCCAAAAATCTCAAAAATAAAAATTGTATTTAATTCAATCCTTGTACCTGACACTGTGCCTAACACAGAAATAATTCAAAAATTCTGAAAGGACAAGGAAACAAAAGGAATGGAAGAAGGAGGTAAGGAAGGAAAGAGGAGAAGAGAAAAAGGAAGAAAGGAATTGTAGAATAGGAAAAGAAAGTTTCCTTTGATTTTTGGCTTTAGTAGGTTGTGAAAGATTTTCCAAAGAGAAATTGTTAGGTGGGTAAAACAAAACAAGTTTTTATTCTGAGAAAAGGGTGGCATAGAAAACACATGTATCCTCTTGACAGGAACACTTGAAAAGGATAACAGAAATGGACTACAATGAAGAATATACAAACAGATGGGCATTAGAATAAGTAAGTTTCAGTTACTGAAATGAAGAGAAATAATGTACAATGATGAAGTTTGAAAAGTAAAGTGATTTAACACTTTCTCTGTTTTAATTGAGCATTCATTCAGCAAAACTATCAGCCACAATTGTCATAGCCTGGCAGTCTGATTTGAATTCAGGCTCAGCAAATTATTATGTCAATCTTATTTTTGATCGAGAAGTCAACTATTTAAACGTTGGAAAATACTAACTGATCCTAAATTGACATTACTGACTTAGGTAAAAATTAACTTTTGGAAACAAAATATTTGGGGTTGACCCACATAAGTTAGGGTGATGATTTGACTCCTTCATCCTGTGCCTCTGAATTATTTCCCAAATTCCAGGATGGCTTTCTTATCAATTTGCAGGTGCCTGACCATTTGTTATAAGAAGAGTATTTGTAAGGTAAAGAAATGCTTTGACATTTGGATAACTTGACATTTACCACTAATATTAATGATGCTATAAAATTGTCATGCAGAATGCCATTTACCCATGGAGTGATGCTTATTAATTATAAATATTATGCAATCTGTTTTAGATGTAAAAGGTTATGTGTTCTTTTATTTCACACTCTGATTAAATCTAAGTCTGTTCAGAAGCAGAACCATTATAAACTTAAATGTGAACTTTAAATAAGATTTTAACCTCAGGGATTTGCACGTCAAAAAGAATTTAGTCAGTAAGAGAATCAAGAATAAGATATTTTCTATAAGTAATAGCATTGCTTTTGTAAATCATATCTCCCCATATATAGTAAAGAAAAAGGTGAAAATATTCATATTATGGGCATAGGGAGTTTATTTGAATATGTGATTTAATTAAATGTGAACAGAAAAACAAAATTTCCTATGGTGCAAAAATATGAATATTTAATGAGCACCTTTTAAAAGAAAATAATTTGACATGATGTGTTTCAATAGAGACTGACTTCAGCTGCAAAAATGATTCTGACCAGAAATGAACAATGTTGGAATACCTGAAAAATACAGCTCTTGGCTTCCCTTGTGGCTTAGCTAGTAAAAAAATCCTCCTGCAATGTGGGAGACCTGGGTTCCATCCCTGTATTGGGAAGATCCCCTAGAGAAGGGGAAAGGCTACCCAGTCCAGTATTCTGGCCTGGGGAATTCCTTGGACTGTATAGTCCATGGGGTTGCAAAGAGTTGGAAACGACTGAGTAACTTTCACTTTTACTTTTTTCAGGACTTTGCAGTTACACAAATTAAAAAATATTTTCTTATGACTAAAATTTTATTTAATGTTGTATTTTGCTGCTATGCATTAGCATCCAAGATATATTCATTGAGTAATTCACCTCCAATATCATCAATATTTATTATTAGGTAGACCTCACTGTTTGATATAAGAATCTCATCCACAACATTGAGAAACAGCAGCTTTTCACATGAACTTTGAACCTGAGGTTGAATTTTTGGAAGCACAGTGTAACTTTACTTAAAAGTCTGTTTATTTTCTCACTTTGTTGCCATTGTCATTTAGTCACTAAGTCATGTCCCACTCTTTGCAACCACATGGACTAAGACCTTCCAGGCTCCATGGAATTTTCCAGACAAGAATACTGGAGTGGACTGCCATTTAAGAGTTAATTATTTATCTCCTCCTTTGTTTTCTGTAAAATGAAGAGTAAAATGTAATTTGAAAATTGGTTTTGTATTCAATCTTTCTGCTTCTTGTATTATTAAAAACATAAAATTGGTTTATTTTTTCTTCTAATACGTATACAACTCAATATGAAATATTTCACATGCACTGTTGTAGAACAATGGCCTATAAAATTAATCAGAAATAATCCAGAATCATCATGTCTTAGGTAAAAGGAAAATGAAGCCCGGTAATGTTCATTAAAGTCTAAAAGATATACTTTTCAATATTCACAATAAGAAAATGACATGATATGATCTATATTTGATATAATTTCTTATGACAATGAATTAAAATATATTATAAACCTAATTGGGCTTCTCTGGTGACCCTGATGGTAAAGCATCTGCCTGCAATGTGGGAGACCTGGGTTCAATCCCTGGGTTGGAAAAATTCCCTGGAGAAGGGAACGACTACCCATTCCAGTATCCTGGCCTGGAGAATCCCTATGGATAGAGAAGCCTGACAGATTATAGTCACGGGGTTGCAAAGAGTTGGACATGACTGAGCAACTTAATAATAATAAAAACATAGACTTAATTACTAGTTTAATTTAACTTCTTTATTAACTCTAATCAATAGGGTTAGATTTTCTTTTTCTCTGACTTTATTAAAAGCAAAACAAAAAATATAACTGCATAAAAATATCACCTTATTTCATCAATCAGAGAGAGAACCTGAATCAAAGGAATTTGTCTAAAAAATGGATCCATTCACTTCAACAACTGATAAAGAATTTGAATTTTATTCAGAAAAAAATGAGAAGTCATTGATGTATTTTAAAACAGAAAATTGACATAATGTGAGTTACATTTCAGAAGGATCACTGGGGACATTCTGTAAAAGGTAGAGGTAGAAGCCCACAACAGGTAGCAAGGATACAGTTGATGGACTGTTGTAAGACAGTGGTGATGGTTTTAATAGTGGGATGTTTATAGTATAAATAAAATAAATTTGTGCTTCAAAATGAGATGATAAATATGCATAGAAGTCAGTCATACATCATGGTCCAGATTTTTACTAGTGAATTCTACTTTTTCTAAGACTCCAAGTTAAAGAAGACTGTTAAGAAAGATATTCAAACTAGAATGGCTCCAAAGGACCAAAAATTACCACTTTGATTAAAAAAAAAAAAAGTGAGGGGAACTATATTTGGTTGACAATTCTTGGGTTGGGAAAATCCCCAGGAGAATGAAATGGCAACCCACTCCAGTACTCTTGCCTGGAAAATCCCATGGATGGAGAAGCCTGGTAGGCTACAGTCCATGGGGGTCACAAAAGAGTTGGACACGACTGAGTGACTTCACTCTCACTCTTTCCTTGCTTCAGCCTTTGAATGATGTCCAAGTATGAATATCTCTAGTTTAGGTTTTGGTTTGTTTGTTCCTTTTGATTTATTTGAATTTATTGGAGACCTAATACTGCAATTGGGGCTTGCCAGGTGGCTCAGTGATAAAGAACCTGTCTGCCAATGCAGGAGACGTCAGAGATGCGAGTTGCATCCCTGGGTCAGGAAGATCTCCTGGAGTAGGACACGGAAATCCACTCCAGTATTCTTGCCTGGAAAATTCATTTGATGGAGGAGCCTGGCATGACTTTTTGGCTTGCAAAAAGTCAGACACAACCTAGTGACTGAGCACGAACAAGATTAATGTAATTATACATAGAAACTAGCCTGGAGTGGATAGAGTAAACCAATAAGCCTTATTTTTAAAACAAATCGTATTGCATAATTTTTTCAATGGATTATTTATGAATGTAGAAATGCAAGAAGATGGGTTTAAAATTAATGACCAACTAATATATAGCAAATATTTTGATATGTGACATCATAGTCCTCACAAAAACCCTGTCTTTTTTGTAATATTTCCATATTAATATGAGAAAGCTATAGATGGAATTCAAAGTGATTTAACTATTTTGCTTTTAGTTGTCTGCAAAACAAATCATATAATTGCTACTCAAAGCCAGTTTAGCTCCACTGGGAAGCCTCCTTTGAGTAATCTTGGCTAATTAAACAAATTAATTTTCCAGCTAGAAGTATTCTGCTGGTATAGATAACCAGAAAAAATACTATTTTGACATTGTGTTCTTCAATTATCTATTATTCTTAAAAGAAGAGTAATTAACTAAACAGTTTAATTAAAAACAACAGATATTCATAATGATTGTATAATACATTTCTCTTGTTTTGCTCTTTATCCTCCATTTGTGCAGCTTGAAAAAACTAATTTACCCTTAGCTATTTTTCCTATGCTGGATGATGTGTCAAGCTGAATGATTTCACCAAACTGTTGATAACATTAAGTGCCACCTTACACTTGGGAATATGTTGTTGTCTACATTTAATTACTGAGTTATCACACATTTTCCATGCATATGTTCATAAATTGAATCTATTGCCAATCATTTATTTTTCTTCTGCAACAGAAAAATTATATTTCTATAATACGCCACTGAAATAATTTGTATTCTTTGTTGGCTTTAGGATTACAGGAATGAGCCTCTGTTGTTTGCCATTGTTTGCAAACACATTTTGTAAAAAATTGCTATTTGTCATGTGCACAAAACCTTACAAAAGCCTCATGGCCTGATAGCTTTCATTCTAGGAAACAATAATTTAAAATGATGGAGGGAAGCTAGAATTAAGTTTATTTTTCTTGTTCCTAAATCATTTTAAATCACATCTTTCTTAAAGGCTTATATAACATTCAATTTAAACCACATTCCATCCACTGCGACGTTTTAGCCAAATGTTCCAAAAAATACAGCTTACCTTTTATCCAAGACAGCTTTCATTTTGTATTCTAACAGTTGTAGGATGTTTTGATACAGTGCAAACCAAAACATCTCAGGTTTCAGCAATCTGACTTAAGGAGGTAATACATAAACTAGAGTCAAGTTTTTATCAACTTGACTTCAGGAGCTTATACATAAATTAGACTAGGATTTTTAACATGTGTCATCAATAAATATCTACTCAGTTATAACATACATTGCTTCAGTTCAGTTCAGTTCAGTTCAGTCGCTCACTCATGTCCGACTCTTTGCGACCCGATGAATCTCAGCACGCCAGGCCTCCCTGTCCATCACCAAATCCCGGAGTTCATTCAGACTCACGTCCATCGAGTCCATGATGCCATCCAGCCATCTCATCCTCAGTCGTCCCCTTCTCTTCCTGCCCCCAATCCCTCCCAGCATCAGAGTCTTTTCCAATGAGTCAACTCTGCGTGAGGTGGCCAAAGTACTGGAGTTTCAGCTTTAGCATCATTCCTTCCACAGAAATCCCAGGGCTGATCTCCTTCAGAATGGACTGGTTGGATCTCCTTGCAGTCCAAGGGACTCTCAAGAGTCTTTTCCAACACCACAGTTCAAAAGCATCAATTCTTCAGTGCTCAGCCTTCTTCACAGTCCAACTCTCACATCCATACATGACCACAGGCAAAACCATAGCCTTGACTAGTAGGCAAAGTAATGTTTCTGCTTTTGAATATATTATCTAGGTTGGTCATAACTTTTCTTCCAAAGAGCAAGTGTCTTTTAATTTCATGGCTGCAATCACCATCTGCAATGATTTTGGAGCCCCCCAAAAAAAGTCTGACACTGTTTCTGCTGTTTCCCCATCTATTTCCCATGAAGTGATGGGACCGGATGCCATGATCTTCGTTTTCTGAATGTTGAGCTTTACGCCAACTTTTTTGCTCTACTCTTTCACTTTCATCAAGAGGATTTT
The DNA here is from genome assembly GCF_042477335.2 of Ovis canadensis. NCBI lineage: Eukaryota > Metazoa > Chordata > Mammalia > Artiodactyla > Bovidae > Ovis > Ovis canadensis. The sequence goes on from NC_091254.1 coordinate 59,524,536, forward strand.
TAGTTCTTCTTCACTTTCTGCCATAAGGGTTGTATCATCTGCATATCTGAGATGATTGATATTTCTCCCGGCAATCTTGATTCCAGCTTGTATTTCTTCCAGTCCAGCGTTTCTCATGATGTACTCTGCATATAAGTTAAATAAGCAGGGTAACAATATGCAGCCTTGACGTACTCATTTTCCTATTTGGAACCAGTCTGTTGTTCCATGTCCAGTTCTAACTGTTGCTTCCTGACCTGCATACAGATTTCTCAAGGGGCTGGTTAGGTGGTCTTGTATTCCCAGCTCTTTCAGAATTTTCTACAGTTTACTGTGATCCACACAGTCATAGGTTTTGGCATAGTCAATAAAGCAGAAATAGATGTTTTTCTGGAACTCTCTTGTTTTTTCCATGATCCAGCAGATGTTGGCAATTTGATCTCTGGTTCCTCTGCCTTTTCTAAAACCAGCTTAAATATCAGGGAGTTCATGGTTCATGTATTGCTGAAGCCAGCTTGGAGAATTTTGATCGTTGCTTTACTAGCATGTGAGATGAGTGCAATTGTGTGGTAGTTTGAGCATTCTTTGGCATTTCCTTTCTTTGGAATTGGAATGAAAACTGACCTTTTCCTACATTGCTTCAGGGTATCATAAAGAACTGTTCTTCCTTTCTATTCTCATCTCCTGACAGATACCAGTGAGATGATTAGCCTCTGAACCCTTGAATCAGAGACTAATGAAGCTGTTGAGTCATTTAATTTATAGCTTTTCACATAGTGTATGCTATCATCTAACCTTATCTATTAAATTCACTACTCAGAGTTTCTCTAGTTAGTCATTTAATAAACTGTATCTGACTTGAAATTGAAAATGTGAATATAGCTGATATATAGCGTGAAACTTTCCTTAATGAAAAAAAAAAGTGAATTCAGGGGAAAATAAATGAGACTACATTGCTTCACGTTAGATACCTTAGTCCTTATCATGCAGTAAAATAAAACTTCCTTACCTGAAAACCCAGTGGTCATCTCAAGAAAAGGTTAACATTAAATGAAAATACTAATGGCAACCCACTCCAGCCAGTATCTTGCCTCAAAATCCCATGGACAGAGGAGCCTGGTAGGCTACAATCCATGGGATCACAAAGAGTCTGACACGACTTCGCTTTCACTTTCAGTGTTAAGTTAAACAGAGCATACTGTATCTAAGGGTGAAAACCACCAATTAAGGAATTTTTTCAACATCTTAAAAATGGTTCAGAAATAATTCATTTGCCCTAGGAATCTCCTAAAGTTATTTCTGTATTATTTACTGTTAGCTGTTCTTGTCACACACTGTAGTATAAATAGTGAATAAAGCCCACTCAATTGAAAGCAAAAAGAGCCATTTAATTTGATACTTAAGACTTCTTCCTCTCAGAAGAGACTTATTGTTTGGAATAACAGAGTTGGAAAGTTCACTATAAGTTTGTTGCATCCAGTCACATCACTTCATGGCAGATAAATGGGAAAAAGTGGAAAAAGTGTCAAATTTTTGTTTTGTTTTGTTTTTGGGCTCCAAAAGCACTATGGATGGGGACTGCAGCCACAAAATTAAAAGAAGCTTGATCCTCGAAAGAAAAGCTAAGACAAACCTAGACAACATATTAAAAAGTAGAGACATACTTGGCTGACAAAGATCCATATAGTCGAAGGTATGCTTTTTCCAATAGTCATGTACAGATGTGAGAGTTGGACCATAAAGAAAGCTAAGCACCAAAGAATTGGTGCTTTCAAACTGTGGTGCTGGAGAAGAACTCTTGAGTGTCCCCTGAAGAGCAACGAGATCAAATCAGTCAATCCTAAAGGAAATCAACGCTGAATATATTTACTGGAAGGACTGATGCTGAAGCTGAAGCTCTAATACTTCGGCCACCTGTTGTGAAGAACTGACTCATTGGAAAAGACCCTGATGCTGGGAAAGACTGAAGGCAAGAGAAGGAGACAGCAGAGGATGAGATGGTTAAATGGCATCACTGACTCAATGGACATGAGTTTGAGCAAACTCTGAGAGATAGTGAAGGACAGAGAAGCCTGGCATGCTGCAGTTCATGGGGTCTCAGAGTTGGCCACGTCTTAGCAACTGAACAATATACCATTGCCTAGATGTACCTATCCATTCACTTACTTAAAGACATCTTGAAGTAAAGTCACTCAGTCATGTCCAACTCTTTGCGACCCCAAGGACTGTAGCCTACCAGGCTCCTCAGTCCATGGGGTTTTCCAGGCAAAAATACTGGAGTGGGTTGCCATCTTAGTCACTACCAAGTTTTGTTTTGCCAATCATGAATAAAGCTGTTATTAACATTTGTGTGCAAGGTTTTGTGTGTATATAAGTTTAAGCTCCTTTGTATTTATCAAGGATCATGATTACCCAATCATATGGTAGTTTATGTTCAGTTTTATAAGAAATATTCAAATAATCTTTTGAAGTGATTGAACCATTTTCATTCTCACTGTCAATGAATGAAAGTTTCTGTTGCTCCACATCCTCACCATCATTTGGTTTTATCAGTTTTCCAAATTTTGGACATTCTAATAGGTATGTAGTGGTATTTTGCTTTAATGTGCCTTCCCCTGATGACTATGACATGGATCATTTTTTTCATTTGCTTATCTGACATCTGTATATCTTCTTTGGTGAGGTGTCTGTCAAAGTTCAATTTTTAATCAGGCTGTTTGTTTTCTTATCATAGAGGTTTAAAAGTTATTTGTAAACTTTATATAACAATTCTTTATCAGATGCATATTTTTCAAATATTTTTCCAGTCTGTGGCTTTTCTTCTCATTCTCCTGATACTGTCTCTTGAAGAGCAGAAGTTTTTCATTTTAATGAAGTGCAACTGTATCAGTTATATCTTTCATGGGTCATGTTTATGTATTGTATCTAAAAACTCATGGTCATACCCAAAGTCATCTAGGTTTTCTCCTGTTATCTTCTAGGAGTTTTACCATAGAGATGCTTTGATTTGGAGTCACATTATCAATTTATACTTAAACGACCATACTGCTACTGTGCAAGATTGTTTTGAGAAGTATAAATGTGAATAACAGGTCACAAATTAAGAATCTATTGTCCAGGCTAGACATAATGGTGACTTACACTAGGATGAGGACATTGGACACAAAGCTGTATGTATTTCCTCTAAATTTAGGGAGACTAGAAATGGAAACTTGTAATAATAGAATGAACATTGATGACTAAGAAGAAGGAATCATCAAAATTGACTTTTATATTATTGTCCTTGTTAATTCCATAGGTTATGAAAAGTGGAGGAATAAACATAATGAAAATTAAAATATGAAATCATGATATAGTGTATCACATTTTTACTGATATTGTTGAACTTAAACATGACGTAAGTTTTGCAAAGCAAGTTTTACTTTTATTAGTGTCTTGTCTGGAAATACACTTTCCTATATATTGAGCACTGTTGCTAAATTACATTATGGATTTTCTTGGTCCCTAAATTTATCAAAGTGAAGTCTTGTTACACTCTCAATGTCACTGGAAAAGAGAACTTCTGAACAGAGAAGTAAGCAGTTGCTACTTTGTGGAGGGGAAGCCAATGACTTGTGTTATGACATCTTTGAACTTTTACATATTGAAAACCAAAAGTATTGCTCACAAAAACATATATAAATGTTATATATGATATATCACATAAAATAAAATATATACTTTATGAGTAGGAAACAAAGCCTCAGAAATAGTAAAAAAAAAAAAAAAAAAAAACCCTACTGTATCTATGGAAATCAATAGCTAACCTAATTAAGAAAAAGATAAATTAAAAATATACAAATTATGGTTTAATGATATTTATATATATATATATATATATATATATATATATATACACACACATATATAAGTACAAGAGGAATAAATCAGATTTATTTTGAGCAACTTGCTGGTTACTTTTTCTTCATAGTACCTATAATATGTCAAAATTTGTGATTTTATTTGTATTGATACAATTTTCCTTTCACTTCTACCTCCCAGGCCACATTTTAAGCTTTCATTAGCAGAGATCCTTAATTTATCATTCACTGTTATAATATCTGCCACAAATGTAGTAACTGGCATATATTTTATCACTAATCTGTTGTATGAATAAAGTAATTCAGATGAATGTATTATCTCCTGAGTAATCAATCTGATGATAAAGAATGTATGTGCATTCTTTGATGTACACACATAGGCTCAAAACACATACAAACATACTATTTTATTCTTTAATAACTTACTTAATGACTGATGAATAAAAGGATACTGTACCTGAGAAAACAAAAGTAGTATGCAGAAATATATTAATATGAAATTTGAAAGAAAAGGTCATTAAAATAAAGCAAGAGCAATCTCATTTAATTCTCCACTGACTGAAGAAAACAGTTGTTTCTCTGATATTTTAAAATAAGGGTAAGAGATAGATTCTAAATCATTTATATTTCCTAGGATTTTTGAATACTGGAGTAACATATGGCAAAAATACTACTGTAAATTTTTTTTGTGCTCCTTCTCATATAGCACCAAAAATCCCAAGTGATTTCAAATAATTTTATTAATTAAACAATTTCTAAATTATAGTATCAAAATGAAGTAATCTCAAATAATCAATGAGAAGTTTTAATACAATTTCTCAAATCATATATTTTGGTCTGCCATAAGATTTTTTAAAAGATTTGCTAAATTCATAATTTTTAAGTTATGTACCATAATTTTTGAGGAAATGCTGTCTACACATTATGTTAACAAGACAATTTTAACCATATTATTTTTATTGAAATAATTGCCTTCTATAATAACTAACATTTACCTTAGGCTCGTTGGCCTAAAACACAAACACAGTCAGATATTTCTCCAGCCAAAATGGGTTTATTCTGGATCAGCAAAGAAATTTGGTGTCTGCAACCGTTGTGAGCTACCTCACGTCCCCAGCTAAAATGGAGAGAATTCTTTTATGGAGGGCAAAAGGAAGTTGGGAAGCCTACAGTAAGCCAAAAGTCTGTGGCTTTCCATTGGCTGAGTTATGACATTTCTCATTGGCTGAGCTCTTAGCGGGAAAGAAAAGGAAGTTATTCTTCCGATTGGACACTGCTGTCCTCAGAAGGGGTGACAGTGCTATCTTCTAGTCCCCCAACTTAACTGAGGTTTTTTAAGTGAGGTCTTAATTTAATTGAAGTTTCTGTTAGTCTTTTTTGCAGATGTATTTAGAGAAATAAATGAGACTGATGGGGCAAGTCACCCCTATCAACATGGTGTGGTGGAAACACACCATGCTACCTTCTACATTAGAAGAACGTAGCTGTTTCAAAATCAGCTTTATGAGACAACACACCCTTGTGGCTTTTGTCTGGAATGTTATTGCAAAGTTTTGCAGGTTTATTGTGAATTTGGTACACATTATTCCCATGGGGAATGGATTGTGAACAGGATGATGTAATATAAGTGAAACTGCCTAGAAGAACAGATGAAATACTTCATGTTAGTTGTCTTTCCTTTCTTCTTTCTTCCCTTTCCTCTTTGAATAACAAAAGTATATTTACTGCTTCTTAAAAAGAAAGTATTATTTTTGATGTTTTAGCAAAAATGTAGTATCTTAATACTGGTGTTCACCTTGTCCAATTATAATGATGACAGCAAATATATTTGAAAGAGGATGAATTTAAGAGCATTTTCACATAAACACAATACTCAAGTTCACTAGTCAGTGTCTAAAACAATAAAATCACAGTTATGTTAACTTTGTGGGATTACAGAAATTATTTCTAATAGTGTCTCATATTTCAGTCCATGGATCCTCAAAGTGGATTTTTCAATTATCTGCTCCAAGTCCATCCTAAAACTATAATGTGACTGTATTTTGTGTTGTTATTGATCCTAATGATGTAACTTGTTCATTGACTGAAGAATAATTTTAACAACACTGTTGGATAATAATGTGACTATTAATAATAATAGTTATATTTTGTAGTATAATTCTACTGTAACTTACCTATTGTCCTTATTTCATTTTCTATAGTGACATATAAGAAAAGCTTTTGCAAAAGTTTCAAAGGCTATAACTCCCTGATTTCATGCAATAATAAGTGACAGGACCAAAATTAAACAAATTTTTCTAATATAAAAGTGCTTGGTAAAGCAAATGAACAGATAAAAAGTCAAAACAAATTATCTGAAGACTGGGATAATATTGGAAGATGTGAAAGGATGCTCTACTCTCCAGGGCACTAAGCCTTAGTAACTTGTACTCCATATGATCCAGAGAGTAAAGCATGCTCAGAGAAGTGTTAATAATTTTTTCTGGAATTTAAAAAAAAGTCAACTATAGACAAAGGTATATGTGGAAATACTTTCTTAAGGAGAAGTGTTGGTAACTAATTTAAACGGTCAGTAAGTTTGTGAACTCAAGATATGAGAAAGTGAACTCAAACGGCAAAATACGGGAATAAATTCATGAGGCATACTCAAAAAGGTCAAAATTTGTGAAATATCAAGCTCTTTTGCATTTTTCATGCATATTTATGCTCACCTTGAAAAATAAGCAATGTCTTTTGGATTAGAAATAGGTTGGGACTGAGAATGGTTAAGAATAGGTGTGTTTATCATATTTTTTTCTTGATTTAGGTATATACTTACATTGTAAATTTAAAAGGGCTTTTTCATTTTAAAATTCCCCTGGCAGTGTTTGATTTTTGCATATGGAATTTTTGGAAAACAATTAGAAAATGCCTTGCTATAGGATATTTCATACACTTTTGTCGACTGGCAAGATTTTAAAATGTAAGTTCCAGAATTATATTTATTGCAGAATTTATTATCATCTGTCATTGTAGTTTGAAGTCTTTTAGCACAAAATAAGCACTAAATAGTGCTCAGACTTTATGCATAGTTACACACAATGTTGCTTGCAGTTTCAAAAATCTTAAGTGCTCATCTTAGAAGCCTGGCATCTGATTTCCTTCTAAATAATTCCCTAAAGTGTCAGTTTCATTGTGTATACTATCATCTTTGCAAAATTCATTTAACAGTATTCTTCACATCACAACTTTTCAGAAATATTGAAAAGAGAAAGAACTCTAACTCTAGAAAACTAGTAGATTATTTTTTACAAATGTATTCATTTATTTTTGTTAATAAAGATTATTTGAGGTATTATCAAACTTTAGAACTAGAAGAAGCTCTTTATAAATAGGACCACTGGGGTTAGATGTGCAATTTGTAAGATAATAGAGTAAATTTTAAGCAAATCAACACAAACTATTTGACACTGTGTGGCCCCTTCAAACTTCACTACTACATTTTTCTCCCTTGACATGAACTCTTTGAAATTTCCTTTCTTAAAAATTGAAGCTCTGCTACAATTAGTGCTCTGAGAATAAGCAAGTGTTTGAAATATACTCTACAATTTATTCACTCCCACTTCAAGAAATAATCCCAATATCATACAACAATAAACAAAAGTAGAATATACCTCCCCACTCCCTGACTTGAGGTTAGAACTCAATGATTTTACCAAAATATGCTTTTCTATGTTTTTCTTTATAATTTCTTTAAACAACTCCCCCCCTCCCTCCACCACCAAGTTCCCAGTAAAATGTAGAGGCAAAATTATTGTTCTAAATAGCATTTGTGATTTATTTAACTACACAGAATGGGCAGTATCCTAGTTAAAATAATGCTACCTACTATAACAGAGAAACTCCAAAATCTCAGAGGCTTGTTTATAAAGTCCAACAAATGGTGGCACAGACAGAAAGTGGGTTGCACTCAATAAAATATTTGTAGTACCCAGGTTAACAGAAGCTCTCTCATTGCCAGCATATCCTTAAACCTTGTGTTGTTAGCATCTGGCCAGTAGACATGGGGAAGAGAATGTTTTCCAGATTTTGTTTCAAAGAGTGGGCCAGACCTGAAAATGTAGTGTATCATTTTGCCCCATGCTCCATTGCCATAACTCTATCACATGAAAAGGAAGGTTCAGGGAGAACTTAAACAACTGCATTCTGTGCTACAAGGAACTGTTTGAGCAATCCACTAGAAGGTAGAAACGATTGTGCTGCCAGGAATGTATTTGAATGTTGAGAGAGAGGTCACAACGTACTCCTCAAAGACACAGGTAAAGGGTAGTTAGTACTAACACCAGCAGAGTTTCCCAGAAAGGGAAGGACTCGATCATGGATATGGGGAGAAGGGTACAAAAGGTAGGGTAGATTAGGGTGTTATTGTGCTTCAATATTGGGTGAAGCCAGCATGGGGTTTCCTAACTAGGAGTTGGGAGAGGGGTGTGGGAGGCTGTTCTACTTGATATTCTCACTCTTACAGAAGAAAAAGGCATGAAGGTTGCCTTGGTTGCTCAGATGTGGGGCAGTCTGGGAAGAGGGAGAGATGGGGATTGAAAAACTGTCAATGCTCAAATATCAAAAATGGAAACAACCTGTTTGATACAGTAGCCTATTATTTCTTGACCAAACAGGCTGCTCTGATGAACAAAATAAGCAAAAATAAACATACACAAAAATAGTTCCTTATATTTGTTCGTCACTCAATTCCAGTGTGTGTGTGTGTGTGTGTGTGTGTGTGTGTGTGAGAGTATGGATTTACTCCACATCATCAAGCAATTTTCCAGACACTATTTGGGTGTCCCACAATTCAACTCCCCAATCCCCATTTCAAATATCAATTTCAAGGCTAGGTTATTACTTGTACTTCTGTCAGACTGGCTAGGTTCCAATAATCTCTTTGGGTTCTATTAATTTGCTAGAGCAGCTCACAGAAAACAATCATTTTACTTACTGATTCAGTAGTTTCTTTTAAAAGGATATAACTCTGGAACATTTTGGTGAAAGAAATGTACTGGGCAAGCCACAAAACAGGTTCATCTTCCATGTCTTTACTGCGTACACCACTCTCCCAGCATCTCTATAGCCATTCACAACTGGAATCTTCCAGAATCATTCCTTTGGGTTTTTATGGAGGCATCTGTTAAAAAAAAAAAAAAAAAAAAAAAGTAAACAGAAACTCTAGTTAAATAGATTTAAGAAACCAGAAGGGAGTGTTCCCACACCCAGTGATAATAGCAGAGTTCAAAAGGAAGAAAAGATGTTTTGTTTTTGTTTTTCCTGGCAAGGACTCAGTCAATGTTAAGCCATAGACACTGTTTACTACAACTCTCCCATTTTCCTCTATATAAGGGGTTCTTTTTCCCTTGCCATGTTGGGACTTGCACATGGCTCCTCATGATTGCAGACCCTAAATTGTAATTCTCTGCTCATCCTGAATAAATCCATTTTTTTGCTGGAGAAATATCTGGCAGTCTAGTTATTTCAAGTCAGCATTATATTACATAAGCATATTTGATTAAATCATAGGTCATTGGAGACTTTTTCAAACTCCAGCTCCTCTCCCCTCCTCAGAGGGGATGAGGGATGGTGGGAGTAAAAGGTCCAACTCTCAAACCACATGGTTGGTCCTCCTGACAAACAGCTCCTATCATTTGGTGTAGTCCAATAGTCACTCTATTAACATAACATAGTACATTTTTAAGATCTTATTACTGATGAAATTCCAAGTGTTTCAGGAGCTCTATGCTATATGACAAAAACCAACTATGAATTTCTTATAAATCACAATATCACATTCCTTAAAACATTTATACTCAGGGAAAAAAGCAAGCATTCCCTTCAAGTGACAACTTTAGCAATCATACTTATTAATTTGAAGGTCCTAGACTGTCTTATAATGTATTTGTTTCTATAAATTTGTGCATAGATCTATGTATTTGCTTCAAAATGGAGCAGGACCCTATGGGGCCCTCCTAGGTCCTTTCTTCTTGTTTGTAGGAAATGGGCTTCATTCAGCCTACTTGGTCTTCCTAGAGTTCCAAAGGGCAGATTCGAATAGTGGCTTATCAGGGAAGCGAGGTAATGAAGAAACAAAGGAGGAAAATTAAAAATAAACAAAATTTTAAAATTAAAAACTATAAAATAAAATAGTTTTAAAAAGAAGGAGGTACAGGCAGAAACAATAGTGCAGCCTTTGAGCAAGGTCTTTATTCCTCCTCAAAATATACATAACAATGTATTTTATTTATTCTATAAGAACTAAGGCCCCAACCTAGGTGGAGGGTGGTAACTTCAGGCTGAGCATAATATTACTGGAAAATTACCTTGCTGTAAAAGTGCTTCACTCAATATGCCAGCAAATTTGGAAAGCTCAGCAGTGGCCACAAGACTGGAAGAGGTCAGTTTTCATTCCAATCTTAAAGAAAGGCAATGCCAAAGAATGCTCAAACTACTGCACAATTGCCCTCATCTCACACGCTAGCAAAGTAATGTTCAAAATTCTCCAAGCCAGTCTTTAACAGTATGTGAACAGTGAACTTCCAGATGTTCAAGCTGGATTTAGAAAAGACAGAGGAACCAGAGACCAAATTGCCAACATTCGCTGGATTATTGAAAAAGCAAGAGAGTTCCAGAAAAAAAATCTACTTCTGCTTACTAAAGCTTTTGGCTATGCCAAAGCTTTTGACTGTGTGGATCACAACAAGCTGTGGAAAATTCTGAAAGAGATGGGAATACCAGATCACCTGACCTGTCTCCTGAGAAATCTGTAAGCAGGTCAGGAAGTAACAATTAGAACTGGACATGGAACAACAGACTGGCTTAGAATTGGGGAAGGAGTATGTCAAGGCTGTATATTGTCACCCTGCTTATTTAACTTATATGCAGAGGACATCATGAGAAATGATGGACTGGTTGAAGCACAAGCTGGAATCAAGATTGCCGGGAGAAACATCAATAACCTGAGATATGCAGATGATACCACATTTATAGCAGAAAGCGAATAATAACTAAAGAGTCTCTTGATGAAAGTGAAAGAAGAGAGTGAAAAAGTTGGCTTAAAATTCAACATTCAGAAAACTAAGATCATGACATCCAATCCCATGACTTCATGGCAAATAGATGGGGAAACAACGGAAACAGTGACGGACCTTATTTTTTGGTCCTCAAAATCACTACAGATGGTGACTGAAGCCATGAAATTAAAAGACACTTGCTCCTTAGAAGAAAAGCTATGACCAACTTAGACAGCATAGCAAAAAGCAGAGACATTACCAACAAAGGTCCGTATAGTCAAAGCTATGGTTTTTCCAGTAGTCATGTATGGATGTGAGAGTTGGACTATAAAGAAAGCTGAGCACCGAAGAATTGATGCTTTTGAACTGTGGTGTTGAAGAGTCTCGGACAGCAAAGAGATCTAACCAGTCCATCCTAAAGGAAATCAGTCTTGAATATTTATTGGAAGGACTGATGCTGAAGCTGAAAACCCAATACTTTGGCCATCTGATGGGAAGAACTGACTCATTTGAAAAGACTCTGATGCTGGGAAAGATTGAAGGCAGCAAGACACAGGGATGACAGAGAATAAGATGGTTAGGTGGCATCACTGACTCGATGGACAAGAGTTTAAGTAAGCTCTGGGAGTTGGTGATGGACAGGGAAGCCTGGCATGCTGCAGTCAATGGGGTCACAAAGAGTCAGAGAGGACTGAGCAACTGAACTGAACTAAACTGACCCTACCTCACCATCAACCAATAAGAAGAAAGTCTGCACACAGTGGAAGATAAAATGAGTCCCCCACACATGAAAGAGTTCCATTCTGAGAGCACATTCATAAGTCCAATTTGTTTTAAGGTCAGCAAAGTTAGCCCAGGTACCCAACAAACACAACCCATAATACAGTACTGCAATGTAGTAGGTTTATAATAATTTTCACATAAATAATATATAACAAGCACAAAAAATAAAGAAAATGTTTTTTATCTTATAATACACTACCTAAAAATGTACAGTAGTACAGTATAATAGCTGGCATATAGGGGCTAGAATTGAATGAACAGGCAAGAAGAGCAACTGAGTAGTCAGGTGAAAGGAGAGGAAGAGGGAGATGGTAGAGCTGAAGTATTGTCAGCAATAGGAGATGAAGGGAAAGCTGAAATTTTACTCACACCTGATGCTGATGTTTCAGGTTCTGATTCCTTATTGGACTCAATTCTATCTACTTTCTTGAAAAAATGTTCCAGTGATATCTGAGTAGTAGCCCTTTTTTTCTCCTCATAGATGACACAGTAGCACTGGATTGCATTTTGAACAGCTGCTGCAACCTTCATGTGCCATTTTGTGTTTGGGTCCTGGGCCTCAAAAACTAACAGTACCCCCCCCCCTCCAGACAAAGAAAATTCCTTGCCATTTCCTGCATAATGAATCTCTTCAGTTACTTCTTTTTGTCTCTCTTTGTACTTTCTCTGGGCCTCCAATTCCATCAGATCTTCATTAGTCAGCTTCTTGTGTTCCATAAACAAATTAAACAGTATTGAAAATAAAAGGGATAAAAGAGACTTGCCACACAACTTCTAGAGAATTTTTTTTAATCTCTATAAGACCAAAAACTAGGCTCTTGTGTTCTCAGGCTTGCCAGATAGCTCATTGTAAAGAATCTTCCTACTGATGCAAGAGGAACAGGAAATACAAGTCTAATTCCTGGTTGAAAGATCCAGTGGGGCAGGAAATGGCAACCCACTCCAGTATTCCATACCTTGAATTGAAGAGGTTAAAATTTTTTCTCTATGTCCCTAATTAAAATTTTTGTTAGAAGACACTTTTTTAGATAAATTGCTTTTTAAAAACGTATTTATTTTGTTTCTAAACTAGAGTTATTTTTACTTCCAGTTATCAGACACCTATATTAAAACCATAAAATATACCATTTTGCATGCACTGAATTGCCAAATATGAGACAGTATACAATGCTTAATATTGGTGAGCTTGTGGAGGGCAGAAATAAGTAGGTACTAGGGGAGTATCCACTTTGTGTTTTGGTTTTTTTTTTTTTTTTTTTTTTTTTTGTAGTCATCTAGTGAAATTTAAGCAAAGAAAGAGAGGAAAACAACAGAATGGGAAAGACTAGAGATCTCTTCAAGAAAATTAGAGATACCAAGGGAACATTTCATGCAAAGATGGGCTCGATAAAGGACAGAAAAGGTATGGACCTAATTAAAGCAGAAGATATTAAGAAGAGGTGGCAAGGATACACATAAGAACTGTACAAAAAAGATCTTCACAACCCAGATAATCACGACCGTGTGATCACTCACCTAGAGCCAGACATCTTGGAATGTGAAGTCAAGTGGGCCTTAGAAAGCATCACAATGAACAAAGCTAGTGGAGGTGATGGAATTCCAGTTGAGCTCTTTCAAATCCTGAAAGATGATGCTGTGAAAGTGCTGCACTCAATAAGGAAATAAATATGGAAAACTCAGCAGTGGCCACGGACTGGAAAAGGTCAGTTTTCATTCCAATCCCAAAGAAAGGAAATGCCAAAGAATGCTCAAACTACCACACAATTGCACTCATGTCACATGCTAGTAAAGTAAAGCTCAAAATTCTCCAAGCCAGGCTTCAGCAATACGTAAACCATGAACTTCCAGATATTCAGGTTGGTTTTAGAAAAGGCAGAGGAATTTTTTAAGGAATCTCCACACTGGCTGTATGCGAGACAGCAAAAGAGACACAGATGTGTAGAGGGGACTTTTGGACTCTGAGGGAGAGGGAGAAGGTGGGATGATTTGGGAGAATGGCATTGAAACATGTATAATATCATGTAAGAAACAAATCGCCAGTCTATGTTTGATACAGGATACAGGATGCTTGGGGCTGGTACACGGGGATGATCCAGAGAGATGATATGGGGTGGGAGGTGGGAGGGGGGGTTCATGTTTGGGAGCTCATGTACACCCGTAGTGGATTCATGTCAATGTATGGCAAAACCAATACAGTATTATAAGGTAAAATAAAGTAAAAATAAAAATCTAAAAAAAAAAAAAGAAAAGAAAAGAAAAGAAAATTATACCTAAAAAAAATAGAAAAAAAAAAGAAAGAAAAGGCAGAGGAACCAGAGATCAAATTGCCAACATCTGTTGGATCATCAAAAAATCAAGAGAGTTCCAGAAAAACATCTATTTCTGTTTTATTGACTATGCCAAAGCCTTTGACTGTGTGGATCACAATAAACTGTGGAAAATTCTGAAAGAGATGGGAATACAAGACCACCTGACCTGCCTTTTGAGAAATTTGTATGCAGATCAGGAAGCAACAGCAGAACTGGAAATGGAACAGCAGACTGGTTCCAAATAGGAAAAAGAGTACGTCAAGGCTGTATATTGTCACCCTGATAATTTAACTTATATGCAGAGTACATCATGAGAAATGCGGGGCTGGAAGAAGCACAAGCTGGAATCAAGATTGCAGGGAGAAATATCAATAGCCTCAGATGTGCAGATGACACCATCCTTATGGCAGAAAGTGAAGAGGAACTAAAAAGCCTCTTGATGAAAGTGAAAGTGGAGAGTGAAAAAGTTGGCTTAAAGCTCAACATTCAGAAAACGAAAATCATGACATCTGGTCCCATCACTTCATGGGAAACAGATGGGAAAACAGTGGAAACAGTGTCAGACTTCATTTTTGGGGGCTCCAAAATCACTGCAGATGGTGACTGCAGCCATGAAATTAAAAGATGCTTACTCCTTGGAAGAAAAGTTATGACCAAACTAGACAGCATATTCAAAAGCAGAGACATTACTTTGCCTACTAAGGTCCATCTAGTCAAGGCTATGGTTTTTCCTGTGCTCATGTATGGATGTGAGAGTTGGACTGTGAAGAAAGCTGAGCGCCAAAGAATTGATGCTTTTGAACTGTGGTGTTGGGGAAGACTCTTGAGAGTCCCTTGGACTGCAAGGAGATCCAACCAGTCCATTCTGAAGGAGATCATTCCTGGGTGTTCTTTGGAAGGACTGATGCTAAAGCTGAAACTCCAGTACTTTGGCCACCTCACACGAAGGGTTGACTCATTGGAAAAGACTCTGATGCTGGGAAGGATTGGGGGCAGGAGGAGAAGGGGACAACAGAGGATGAGATGGCTGGATGGCATCACTGAGTCAATGGACATGAGTCTGAGTGAACTCCGGGAGATGGTGATGGACAGGGAGGCCTGGAGTGCTGCGATTCATGGGGTCGCAAAGCGTCAGACACGACTGTGTCAGAATTGAACTGAACTGATGCTTTTTGTTTGCAGGGAAAGAACACTTTCTAACTTTCTAAATTGTTCAGGCTTAATCAAACTCTGAAATAAAAGTAGAGCTAGTCCAGAGTTGGAAAATTAGAGATTTCTCCCAGTGGTTCAAGAGAGAGAACCCTGGGTCAGATATCAAAGAGCCATTTGGAGAATGTATTATATCAGGTACTAGAATCAGTGAAATACACAAGATTGGAAACAAACAGTGGAAGATTACTTATGCAAGATTAGTGTAAGTCTTCTGTCAGAACTGTTAAATGTCTTAATTATATATCTACACACTATTATATCTATATCACTAAGTAAAAACAGACTGAGGTAACAGACTCAGAAGATAATGAGTATACATAATTCTCAGTAAAAAAACAAACAAAAAGAATCCATCTGTTTTACAGTTCGTTAAGGAATTCAAAAGAGGTGTTTTGTTTTTTTTTCTTCCTCCCCTTCTTAATGCATGAAAGTGAAAAGTGAAAGTGAAGTTGCTCAGTCATGTCGAACTTAGCGACCCCACGGACTGCAGCCTACCAGGCTCCTCCGTCCATGGGATTTTCCAGGCAAGAGTACTGGAGTGGGATCCCATTGCCTTCTCCGTACTGGCTTTGCCATACATCAACATGAATCCACCACGGAAGTACACGTGTTCCCAATCCTGAACCCACCTCCCACCTCCCTCCCAGTAGCATCTCTCTGGGTCATCCCAGTGCACCAGCCCCAAACGTCCTGTATCCTGCATCGAACCTAGACTGGCGATTCATTTCTTATATGATATTATGCATGTTTCAATGCCATTCTCCCAAATCATCCCACCCTCTTCCTCTCCCTCTCCCACAGAGTCCAAAAATCTCTTCTATACATCTGTGTCTCTTTTTCTGTCTCACATACAAGGTTATCGTTACCATCTTTCTAAATTCCATATATATGCGTTAGTATACTGTATTGGTGTTTTTCTTTCTGGCTTACTTCACTCTGTATAATAGGCTCCAGCTTCATCTACCTCCTTAGAATTGATTCAAATGTATTCTGTTTAATGGTTGAGTAATACTCCATTGTGTATATGTACCACAGCTTTCTTATCCATTCATCTGCTGATGGACATCTAGGTTGTTTCCATGTCCTGGCTATTATAAACAGTGCTGCAATGAATACTGGGGTACATGTGTCTCTTTCATTTCTGGTTTCCTCAGTGTGTATGCCCAGCAGTGGGATTGCTGGGTCATAAGGTAGTTCTATTTCCAGTTTTTTAAGGAATCGCCACACTGTTCTCCATAGTGGCTGTACTAGTTTGCATTCCCACCAACAGTGTAAGAGGGTTCCTTTTTCTCCACACCCTTGGATCACAGCCATTCTGACTGGCATGAAACGGTACCTCATTGTGGCTTTGATTTGCATTTCTCTGATAATAAGTGATTTTGAGCATCTTTTCATGTGTTTGTTAGCCATCTGTATGTCTTCTTTGGAGAAACATCTATTTAGTTCTTTGGCCCATTTTTTGAATGGGTTGTTTATTTTTCTGGAATTGAGCTGCATATGTTGCTTGTATATTTTTGAGATTAGTTGTTTGTCAGTTGCTTCCTTTGCTATTATTTTCTCCCATTCTGAAAGCTGTGCTTTCACCTTGCTTATAGTTTCCTTTGTTGTGCAGAAGCTTTTCATTTTAATTAGATCCCATTTGTTTATTTTTGCTTCTATTTCCAGTATTCTGGGAGGTGGGTCATAGAGGATCCTGATATAGAGGATCCTGCTGTGATTTATGTCAGAGTTATTTTTTAATATGAATCACCTGAATGACTGTTACTTGTTTCTACTTCATTTTTTGCCTCTAAAGCTTATGTATGTGCTTTCAATTTACTTTATAAATTTACAGCAATAATATAATTTTAAGGGACCATTGTTTGTGTTGGGGAAAGACTATGCAAGAAAAGAGTAAAACTAAATTTTAATTACCTAGAAGAGGCAGAAGAGATTAAGAAGAGTTGGCAAGAATACATCAAGAACTATACAAAAAAAAAAAAAGTCTTAATGACCCAGATAAACATGATAGTGTAATCACCTAGTACCAGACATCCTAGAGTGAAAAGTGGGCCTTAAGAAGCATTAATGTGAACAAAGCTAGGGGAAGTTATGGAATTCCAGTCAAGGTATTTAAATTCCTAAAAGATGATGAAGTAAAAGTGCTGCAATCAATATCCCAGCAACTTTAGAAAATGCAGCAGTGTCCACAGGACTGGAAAATGTCAGTTTTCACTCCAATCCCAAAGAAGGGCAATGCCAAAGAATGTTCAAACTACTACACAGTTGTGCTCATTTCTCATGAGCTAGCAAGGTAATGCTCAAAATCCTTCAAGCTAGGCTTCAGTCATACATGAACTGAGAATTTCCAGATGTTCAAGCTAGATTTAGAAAAGGCAGAGGAACCAGATATCAAATTGTCAACATCTGTTGGATCATCAAAAAAGCAAGAGATTTCCAGAAAAACACCTACTTCTGCTTTATTGACTATGCCAGAGCCTTTAACTGTGTGGATCACAATAAACTGTGGACAATTCTAAAGGAGATGGGAATGTCAGAACACCTGACCAGCCTCCTGAGAAATCTATATGAGGGTCAGGATGCAACAGTTAGAACTGGACATGGAACAATAGACTGGTTCCAAGTAGGGAAAGGCATATGTCAAGCCTGTATATTGTCACCCTGCTTATTTAACTTATATGCAGAGGAGTACATCATGCGAAATGCTGGGCTGGATGAAGCACAAGCTGGAATCAAGATTGCTGGGAGAAATATCAATAACCTCAGGTATGCAGATGACACCATCCTTATGGCAGAAAGCAAAGAACTAAAAAGCCCCTTGATGAAAGTGAAAGAGGAAAGAGAAAAAGTTGGCTTAAAGCTCAACATTCAGAAAACTAAAATCACAGCATCTGGTCCCATCACTTTATGGCAAATAGATGGGGAAACAATAGAAACAGTGAGAAACTTTACTTTTTTGGGCTCCAATCACTGCAGATGGTGACTGCAGCCATTAAATTAAAAGACCCTTGCTCCTTGGAAGAAAAGGTATGACCAACCTAGACAGCATAGTAAATAAAAAGCAGAGACATTACTTTGCCAACAAAGGTCTGTGTATTCAAAGTTATGATGTTTTCTGTAGTCATGTATGGATGTGAGAGTTGGACTATAAAAAAACAGCACCGAAGAATCGATGCTTTTGAACTGTGGTGTTGGAAAAGTCTCTCTAGAGTCCCTTGGACAGCAAAGAGATCCAACCAGTCCATCCTAAAGGAAATCAGTCCTGAATATTCATTGGAAAGACTGATGCTGAAGCTTAAACTCTAATATTTTGGCCAGCTGATGTGAAGAATTGACTTGTTTGAAAAGACCCTGATGCTGGGAAAGACTGAAGGCTGGAGGAGAAGGGAACAACAGAGAGCAAGATGGTTGGATGGCATCACCGACTCAATGGACACAAGTTCAAGTAAACTCTGGGAGTTGGTGGTGGACAGGGATGCCTGGTATGCTGCAGTCCACAGGGTTGCAAGGAGTCAGACATGACTGAGCAATTGAACTGAACTTGACTGAACTGAACTGATGTACAAAGTTGAGAGTTGCTCCATAAAGAAGGCTGAGCACCGAAGAACTGATGCTTTCAAATTGTGCTATTAGAGAGGACTCTTGACGGCCCCTTAGACTACAAGGCTATCAAACCTAGTCAATTCTAAAGGAAATCAGTCTTGAATATTCATTGGAAGGACTGATGGTGAAGTTGAATCTCCGACATTTTAGCTACTTGATACGAAGTGCTGACTCATTACAAGAGACCCTGGGAAAGGACAGCAAAGCCTAGTGGGCTGCAGTCCACAGCGTTGCAAAGAGTTGAACATGACTTAATGATTGAACAACTACACTAATACATAAATAAATGAAAAACACTTCTGATAAACATAGGTAACAGCTGATTTTTTATAGAATTTTTCAGCTTTCAGATATTCAGATTAAGAGAGCTATAACTAGACTACTGTTTAATAGATAAGAAAAATAATTCCTCTAGAAGTTAAATCAATAAGCAAAGGCCTCAGTCAGCCAGTGAGTGATAGATTCTTGAATTCGGTTTTTAAAGCCACTATAAAGTATATTTCCACAAAACCACATATACAGTAATATCAACAGTGCCTATCTTTTCTTTGCACCAGCATCAACTTTCATAAGGTTCTGAAAATATATATGAAATAGCAACTTTAATTATGTGAACAGTATTTTATACTACTCAGTACTAGGAGTGCATATATTTTATTTTCTGTAAATTTATAAAAGTCATAAATTGGTACCTGGTCAGTAAGATGTGTCATTTTGATATATATCCACATATGGCATTAGTCTATTTCATGTTTAAAACATAATTTTATTTTAATGTTTTTTTTAATGAAACATTGTTTTAGTATGTTTTATTGAAACTTTTATTGTTATAGATACTTTCAGTGAATAAAGGATAAATGTGTATGTAATGTGATATCCAGTTTCTAGTATATTTATTTCTGAATCCCTTAAGGCTTTTAATTTCATTTCCTGACACATCATTCTTTTCCTCTTATATGGATATTTTATTAGATACAGAAAAGTACACCTTTACTACAGCTGTTGTTTTCCCATTGGTGATCTTAGGCTAATACCATGGAGTACTTCATAGTTTTTGTGCTTCTGAGTGAAAAAGAGAAGTACTCCATCTGTTAAGAAATCTCATAAATCTGACTCCTTTTAAAGTGAGCTCATCCTATAAATCTCTTCTAGTCCATTGCAATCTTCTACATTGTTCCTTTAGATTGATAACTGTACACTCTCAACATAAGTAAAAGAAATCACAATATGTACTACAAATAGTGTTCTGTTGAAAGATTTATTTCCAAAATTTATATTCATCTCATACTTTTAGATAAAAGAAATGCCATGATAAGTGCCATTTCTACCATTATAAGCACAATTGGAGATTCCTTAATAAAGTCAAAGTGACTAAAGAAAATTCTTCATCCTGTTATTTTGCTAGATGGAAAAGGCTTTAAACTGTTCCCTAATATCCTGGTATTTAGCTTATGTAACTATTAAATAGACTTCCCTTGTGGCTCAGATGGTAGAGAATCTGCCTTCAATGGAGGAGATCCAGGTTCTATCCCTGGGCCCAGAAGATCCCTAGAGAAAGGAATGGCTACCCATTCCAGTATTCTTGCCTGGAGAATTCCATGGACAGAGGAGCCTAGTGAGCTACGTTGCAAAGAGTTAGACATGACTGAGTGACTAACACACACAACTGTTAAATAGATTGCAAACAATTGTTATAACAATCTCCTATCAAATAAAGCTTGCCATGAGCTCCATCTACACTTGAGGCTAGCTGTGACTCATGGACCAGTGATCCCAGGAATATGACTTGAGTTCACCTCCTGCAGACACTTACAAAATTACTATGAAGAGATCACTTATTTTGCCTTTGGATTTATGAATCTGAATTTTCGATTATAAAAACAATTTGCAAGTAATGATTGGGTCAGGAGGAACCAGACAGCTAATAGTTGTTGTTTAAGAAAGGCCCAGTGGATTATAAGAAAGCGTGGGTAGTCATTTCTGGGGATTCAAAGGCATTTGCAGTTGCATATAAGACATACTCTCTTTCTGCCATTTATGTTTTAAAAGATCCATGTAACCTACCCAAAAGTAGGAGAGACTATCACAGATGTGTCACAGAACTTTATGCCAACATCTATTTGAAACTAGTAAAGGAAGAATTCCCAGAACAAATAATTTACTCTCAGGAAGAGCCCTACAGCTTGATTTCCTGACTTTAAAAACAAATAGGAATCTTTACTGAGACTTGTGGTTTTCTTTCACTGTAATTTAAGATGTAGGGATTATAATGGTATTTATAAGGTTAACCTAAAAACACAAAATATTTCTTAAACCTTTCATGAATGTATGACTGTATTGCTGAATGAATGAATGAGGGGGTGTGTGTGTGTATGATGTAATTAATCAGAGTCCTTGGATCTTTCATGTTTGGAGTCCTCTGTAGGACTTCCTACATTCTACTAAAAGTATGTTTATAAACCTATTACAAGTAAATGATGTCTTTTAAGTATAGGAATATATTTTTTAAGACTAGCACTTGACGCTGTTGATTGTGAATGTTAGGCACTTCAAAATGTTAATCAGAACTAATAAATTATATCCAGTTATAACCTATTTTGAAATATTGAACATGAAACAAATTGTCTATACTTTATTCTTTTTGCATATCAAGTTTTGGGAAAGTATACAATTGTGTGATTATCAAATATTAAATAGTTTATAATAAGAAAATAAGTTTTGGAGGGATACTGTGAAATGAGTTTGGTATCTTCAAGGCAAAACACACTTCAGTGAAACTTTGAATACTTTATGAAAATTATTGAGGTGATATCCAAAGAAATGGGGCGGTAATGCTTCCAGCTGGCCTCTGACTTTTTATAAGACACCTCCAGGAGCAGTAAGTTTTATCAAATATATGTACTCTACATACAAAATTTTCATGCTACAATGTTTAACAGATAATCTGGCAAATAATACTTTAACAGATTTGTAGAATTGTTTTAAAGCTAGGTGAAAAATTGTCTACTCTTCTTTTTATTGAAAGGCACCAAGATTTAAATTAAGTTTATTATGAATATCAAGGATATTTGAAGATTATGGTTAGTGTGCAATGGTACAATTAACCAGAAACAATTAATTGCTAAATACCCTTTTAGGCCCTATGCTTTGGACACTAAAAATATCTGATTTTCACTGTCAATTTTAGCAAGTATTAAAAAATATATAGCAGTTATCATATATCACCATCAGGATCAGTTAGGAGAAAACATTTCCCTTCTCAGGAAAATCTAATTCTGTATTTCTTATATTGATTATTCCCCTCTGAAAGTTACTATTACCTAAATAATAGGTATTATTCTTGATGAAACATAATATATTTTACAATTATCTTTTGTTTTTTGTATCAAAGCTAAAAGGTCCTAATCTATAATTTGCAAAGATGATGGTATATGTTCCTCTGGCCAAGCTGCCATACAACACAGTTGCATCTCCATGCCAACTGACATATTAAAAAAAAATATATATGGAAGAGTGGGTGTGATTTGGCAATATAAAACTTGATAATTAGAGAAACACCCAGGATCAATTTTATATTTATCAATATAAAAATTAAAGATGTAATAAATAGCTCTTACCTCCTTGCGAAATTTTAAAGTTATATACTCAAAGTATTTTAGGAAGGGAAAGCCGGGAATATAATGGTTTATTGCTCTTAAAAATATGTATTACTTGATATTTATTATTTTTCCTTTCTTCATGCCCACTAGCAACCTATGGAAGCAAAACTATAACAAACTATCCATTTGTCTGTAAATATTTTTAAGTATTTACACCAGAACTAAACCAGTCTATTTGCATCCTAAGCAGACACCTCTAATGTCATAGGCAAAAGGACAAACACTTGGTCCTTTGTTTCTCCTGTGAATCAAAGGAGCATGCTGTGTTCTCTTTATATTTGGGTATGAGGCCTGGGAAATTAATGCAGGATAACCTTAATTGCATGTTAATAAGATGAGCTGAAACTGGAGCATAAGCCAAGATAAATCACATGCAAAATTTTCCAGATATTTCTAGCAGGTCTTTGCATATTCAAGGATTGGCATGAGAAATTCTTGCATTGTTCTTTCTGATTTGACTCTTCCATTAAATAAACAGATTATTATGCTTGCAAATTGGAGTGAGTCTCTTTCTCCTCCTTGTTAAGTGAATATTTTCATAACTAATTCCTTAACTCAAGGGAGAAAATATAGTCATAAATTCCTTAACCCTATATAAACCAATAGGATGTTTGCAGATAACAAACAAAGTAGATAGAGGTTATGGCATAGAAAGAAAGATGATAACCAGGTATAATCAATGTATTTGTACACCAATAACAATGCTATTTCTATCACAGCAAGCTCAACTGTAAAGTACAATTCACTTTGGGATTGATTTTCCATTGTCTGTAATGAGTTTGGAGAAAGTAATGTTTCTTCTGTTAATATTAAAATTAATGTTATATATCCTTACCTTCAAAGAGTGTACCTGAGCAGCACGAATTTAATAAACACAAAGTAACAGTAATATTCTATACACAGGTAGGATGAATGGTAAGGATAACAAGCTCAATTTTTCTATTTCTTTGCTCCTCTCTGGTTGAACTATTCATCTTTATAATGTCAAACCTCTAGGCTTCAGATTTGCATTTTCAATATCATCTATGTTTCACTTAACCTTTATCCTCATCAATTAAAATTACGCTTGCTCATTTCCTCTTAGTTTGCATTTTAAAGGATGCATTTTTGAACACGGGCCTATGTCCAAAACTGTGTTTATTTTGTAATACTCTTCCTATTTAAATTGCTTACCTAAATGAAACCAAGGTACACATTTTTAATTCAGGCTTAATATTTTTTTCATATACCATTCCTTTAAGATTGTTTATTAGAACTTAACTCTAATTTTCTCTGATAGATTCATAGTTCATACAGAAGATTAGAATATTATTATTGAATAATTTGTTTACTTATTTCTGGTCTCAGAACTGTTTTCTGAAATGTCTTATTATTTGCATTTTTCTTTGGCAATGGAATGTTGTTTCTACCTTGGAGAACCTTACATAGTTGAGTATTTAGCACTATTTTGCTACCTGATAATGGAGTCAAGGCATTCAGTTATTTAGAAAATAAAATAAAATAATGAGAACTCTTTGTAAATGGATGCCTGTGTAGGATCTCCCTACCAAGATGCTTATCAATACATATTTTTAAGTTAAGACCTAAATACCTTCTTTAGGTTGCCAGGAAAATTCCATGGACATAGGAGCCTAGGAGGCTACAATCCATGGGGTCTCAGAGTCAAACATAACTGAGCAACTTCACTTTTATTTTTCACTTTCATGCATTGAAGAAGGGAATGGCAACCCACTCCAGTGTTCTTGCCTGGAGAATCTCAGGGAAAGAGGAGCCTGGTGGGCTGCCTTCTATGCAGTCGCACAGAGTCGGACACGACTGAAGTGACTTAGCAGCAGCAGCGGCACCTTCTTTAGATACAGGGATTAGGGATAGGTCTCATAAGGAATAAGAGCATTTTTCTCAAAATGGGGCATGAATCTTCCCTAGGAGAGAAGTACATTGATATTTCACAGAATCTTACTAGAATGGCAACTTTACTAAATAGTGAGCAATTTCAAATGAATATCATCATAACAAACACCACTAAACAAAGAATAGAGCTCAATGTAAAATACGCATTCATTTTTAAATGAGTCATTAGAAATCTCATAGTGATTATAGAAACCTTTGAATTTTGTTCCCACTCTCAATCTACTTTCCACTCATCTCCCTCCCTTTCATTACAGTTGCTCTACAAGTGCAAATCATTAAGATAGTTAAAAGTCCTAAAGTGAAAACTCTGAAATGGCTTTAAGATTATAATAAAAAATAAAAAGATTTTTCTTAGTCACAAATGGCAACTCCCCTCTTTTCCTTCATTATGTTTCTGAAAATAATGTGGATTTTCACAGTATTCATAAGGCATTATATTATTTCATTTTTATTCCTATCAATACAAGCTTTTGTGTGTATTCATGAACATTCATATCCTTTTTATTTTTTTTAATTTTAGTTTTTTATTTTTTAAATTTTAAAATCTTTAATTCTTACATGCATTCCCAAACATGAACCCCCTCCCACCTCCCTCCCCATAACAACTTTCTGGGTCATCCCCATGCACCAGCCCCAAGCATGCTGCATCCTGCGTCAGACATAGACTGGCGATTCAATTCACATGATAGTATACATGTTAGAATGTCATTCTCCCAAATCATCCCACCCTCTCCCTCTCCCATCTGTGTCTCTTTCCCTGTCTTGCATACAGGGTCGTCATTGCCATCTTCCTAAATTCCATATATATGTGTTAGTATACTGTATTGGTGTTTTTCTTTCTGGCTTACTTCACTCTGTATAATTGGCTCCAGTTTCATCCATCTCATCAGAACTGATTCAAATGAATTCTTTTTAATGGCTGAGTAATACTCCATTGTGTATATGTACTCCATGTCCTGGCTATTATAAACAGTGCTGCAATGAACATTGGGGTACATGTGTCTCTTTCAATTCTGGTTTCCTCGGTGTGTATGCCCAGCAGTGGGATTGCTGGGTCATAAGGTAGTTCTATTTGCAATTTTTTAAGGAATCTCCACACTGTTCTCCATAGTGGCTGTACTAGTTTGCATTCCCACCAACAGTGTAGGAGGGTTCCCTTTTCTCCACACCCTCTCCAGCATTTATTGCTTGCAGATTTTTGGATCGCAGCCATTCTGACTGGTGTGAAGTGGTACCTCATTGTGGTTTTGATTTGCATTTCTCTAATAATGAGTGATGTTGAGCATCTTTTCATGTGTTTGTTAGCCATCCGTATTAAAATAGACTTTAAAACAAAGGCTGTGAAAAGAGACAAAGAAGGCCACTACATAATGATCAAAGGAACAATCCAAGAAGAAGATATAACAATTATAAATATATATGCACCCAATATAGGAGCACCACAATATGTAAGACAAATGCTAACAAGCATGAAAGGGGAAATCAACAATAACACAATAATAGTGGGAGACTTTAATACCCCACTCACACCTATGGACAGATCAACTAAACAGAAAATTAACAAAGAAACGCAAACTTTAAATAATACATTAGATCAGTTAGACCTAATTGATATCTATAGGACATTTCACCCCAAAACAACGAATTTCACCTTTTTTTCAAGTGCTCATGGAACCTTCTCCAGGATAGATCACATCCTGGGCCATAAATCTAAACTTGATAAATTCAAGAAAATCGAAATCATTCCAAGCATCTTTTCTGACCATAATGCATTAAGATTAGATCTCAATTACAGGAGAAAAACTATTAAAAATTCCAACATATGGAGGTTGAACAACACACTTCTGAATAACCAACAAATCACAGAAGAAATCAAAAAAGAAATCATATCCTTTTTAAAACAAAGGGCTAGTCCAAGGTAATTGCAATGTGTTGGACATAGGTAGGCCTTGAAAGTTTTGGTACACATGGACTAAGAGATCAAGGCAGGAGACAGAATCATTCTTGCTGAAAGAAGGAAAGTGAAAGAATAAGGGATAAGACAGAAGGAGAATGCTTGAATAGAAGTTTGTGAACCTCAAGGTGAAAAGAAACAACAATTTGCTTGAGCAGGTCATACTCCACTTTCAGGGCTGTGTCTGAAAGATACCACTGAGCAGGTTTCTTTGCTCCCAAGTGATCCCAATACAGACAATGTTTCACACAAACCCACAAGCTCACAAATACACACACACACACACACACAAACACACACACAAGTTCTAGATAATTGTTAAGAAATGTTATTGACAATTAACAAAATAACATATTTAACCTCTTGTGGAAGAGAGGAAAGAAAGCACTAGGTCATTGAAAGTAGCTAGGAAAGCAAATTACCTATGGGAAAGAAGTCACCAGTTAATGATAACTCATCAAAATGATTGATGGTACCAAGAAGATGTTCTTAATTTAATTCAATATTTTTGAATACCTAGTATGTACCTAGTTACATTTCAAAGTGTTCAGTCCCTAGAAATTCCATGCCACTTGTATTTAGTTTTGGTAACTTGCCATCAGCTAAACAAAAGATAATTATTGGAATATGACTATATATCTTATAAGAAGGGTACCTTTGAACACTAGTCAGAGATGTCTAAGTCTTAAACTAGTACAGTCATTATCATCAACAATTTTATTTTTAATCATGTCAGTTGGCTAACTACATATTGGGGAAATCAACCTTTAGACTTTACTGAAAAATAAAGACTAAAAGATGTTAGGAAATATTCAATCAAGATCTATTCTTTCCACAAAATCTCTTCTTAGACATGGTCAAAATGATCTTCTCATCCAACTTCATCACAAATTTCACAAAGATCTATTAATAACAATTATTATTTAAATGTTTCTATGCATTGGCAATGATCAAATAATCTTTTATCTGTTCTTAGAGATAAAATTGTACAGATAATTCAAATAGGTAGTTAAAATGGCATTTATCTTCTTCACATTTATCTATGGAGACATTTTAACTATGTCTTCATTTCTTATAATTATTCTACTATTTATTTCTTTTTCATAGTCATTACAGTTCTTCTGAAGTCATCCAGCTTGTGTGTACCATTGTTTCCATGCTGGTTGCTTTCATAGTTATTATGGTTTCTAATTATTATGGTACTTTAGGAGCTATAACTATTTAAGAATGAGAATAATTATTACTACTTATTCTATAATTAATGCACAATTGATCAGAGGCATAATCCAAAAAATCAAATGTTCTTAAATAGCAAAGTAATGTTCTCAAAGTTTTAATCAATTAAATTTCCTTCAGTATTTCAAATTAAAATTATGAGCCTAAAATGCCATTCCCCTAAATGTTTACAACTTAATATCACAACAAGCACAAAAGTGACCACCATAGCAATTAAAATAATCTCTCTAAAGCTAGCACAATTAAAATACAGATTTAACTAAATTCTTTATTTAACATTTTGCCATTTACTTGCTCAATAAAGGTGAGAAAATTTATTATATCAGCTTTGTTGAGATTTCAATATTATCAGAGATTTGTAACAAGGATATTGTTCTAAGTGTGACATATAGGATAATCTGACCAATTATTATTAGTATAGCTCTACAAGGGAAACATTTTGCCAACTGTATCATTGGGACAAGTGTACCCCATGTTTCACATCTAAAGTCCTCTATTCACACAGTTGATTTTTTCTTTTTTTGAAATCTAGTGTATTAATGCCCTTTACACATACAAAAGTTTTGTTTTCAATTTTACTTTGATGTTGATGACATCTTAATGCAAGCTTTTGTAACAGCTTCTTTTAATAACTTTTGTAGTAACCTCTTACATAGCTTTTACTTCTACTCCTTCTAGTGAGCTGATTGCATACAAAATCATCTAGTTTTGATTAAAACTCACATTACCTTTAATAAAAATCTTTTTGTTATTGAACTTTCTTATTTAACCTAATTAATAAATCATTCTATAGATAGCCTATCAACAATTTCCAAAGGCTACTTTAACTTTAAATATATATATATATATATATATATATATATATATATATATGAGCTTATCTATAAGGTTACATTCTGTTTTGCCAATTTTATTCTTTCAATTAGGTCCTATTCCCAGTGGGAGATATATTCACTCAACCAAGAAAGTTTTCTTAGGTTCAAACTCTATAATGCAAAATCACAAAAACTTTTAGCACTGGATGTATACCATTCTAGGACTTCCCTGGTGGCTCAGATGGTAAAGCGTCTGTCTACAATGCGAGAGACCCGGGTTCGAGCCCTGAGTTGGGAAGATCCCTTGGAAAAGGAAATGATAATCCACTCCAGTACTATTGCATGGAAAATCCCATGGACAGAGGAGCCTGGCAGGCTAGTCTATGGGGTCACAAAGAGTCGGACACGACTGAAAGACTTCACTTCACATATGCCATTCTACAATGAGATAAAAGATTGAGAAATTTAGTTATATGCTTCAGCACACAAGACTAGCTAATATTTGAATGAAAAACAAAGGTCAACTCTCCTAACTCATAAAAGAAGTGTTTCTGAGGTTTCACTTCAATATGCCAACATAAGAGCTTCTTGAACTCATCTTCCACAAACACATTGAATGAACAACTATGCATACAGCAATTCTGTCTGAAAGAAATCCAGAAACCAGCTGACTCCTACATATCAGGCAAGTGAGAAACTACCCACATCAAAATAGGTAGAAAAGCCTGAGACACATTCATCATAATAAACTCTACCCCCACCATGGAATTAAATAATCAGGAGAGAACTCACAACTCAGCTTCTCTATGAGGTATAAACTATTTGGACATCAAAACTGGCTTTCCAAGGTTTTAAACTTCTCTCTGAGAAACAAGGCCCTAAAATATCTAGCTATGGAAGCCAACATAACTTGTATCCATGAGATCCAAAAGGCTATATTGAACTGACAATCAATTCTTAATGGGATTGCTTGGACTCACTGTGGCTATCTTCCTGGGGCTCAGCACAAAGACAACAGGCTGAAATGGTCAGTCTTTTCATGAAACAAAATTATTTGCTTGAGAGTGTTAAGCAAAGTTTTACTATATATTATCAACACACAGAAGTCAATTGTTTTCATGCATTTAGGATAGTCAGCTTTTTAAAAATGCATAGTAAAAGAGAGTTGGTATCTCATTTTGGTTTTAACTCACATTTCCCTAATTAATGAAAATGTTGAGTTTTATATATATATAATATTTATATATATATAATATATATATATTTCCTTTAGCATAAGTTTTCTGAAGAATTTTCTATTCAATTTATTGGGATATTTTTAGGTGAAATAGCTGTTTTCTCATTATAAAGATTATAGACAAAATACTATCCATGACTAACCTCAAACTGGAAACAAGCCAGCTACTTGTTTTTTCCAGTCACAGGACTGAAAAAGGTGAGTTTTCATTCCAATCTTAAAGAAATGCAATGCCAAACAATGTTCAAACTATCACAAAATTGCAATCATCTCACATGCTAACAAAGTAATGCTCAAAATTCTCCAAGCTATTCTTCCACAATACCTGAAGCAAGAACTTTCAGATGTTCAAGCTGGACTCAGAAAAGGCAAAGGAACCAGAGATCAAATTGCCAACATTTATTGGGTCAAAGAAAAATAAGAGAATTTCAGAAAAATATTTACTTCTGCTTTAGTGACTATGCCAAAGCCTTTGACTGTGTGGATCACAACAAACTGTGGGAAATTCTTCAAAGTATGGGAATACTAGACCACCTGACCTGCCTCTTGCTAAATCTATATGCAGGTCATGAAAAACAAGTTGAACCGGTGGAACAACGGACTGGTTCCAAATTGGGAAAAGAATATATCAAGGCTGTATATTTTCACCCTGTTTATTTAACTTATATGCAGAGTTCATTATGCAAAATGCCAGGCTGGATGAAGCACAAGCTGGAATGAAGAATGCCTGGAGAAACATCAATAATCTCAGATATGCAGATGATACCACCCTTATGGCAGAAAGCAAGGAGGAACTAAATAGCCTGTTTGTGAAAGGGAAAGAGTAGAGTAAAAAAGCTGGCTTAAAACTCAACATTCAAAAAACTAAGATCACAGCATCCAGTCCCATCACTTCATGGCAAATCAATCGTGAAACAATGGAAACAGTGACAGACTTTATTTTCTTGGGCTCCAAAATCCCTGCAGATGATGACTGTAGCCATGAAGTTAAAAGACACTTGCTTCTTGGAAGAAAAGCTATGACCAACCTAGACAGCTTATTAAAAAAGCAGACACATTACTTTACTGACAAATGTTCATCTAATCAAAGCTATGGTTTTTCTCGCAGTCATGTATGGATGTGAGAGTTGGACTATAAGAAAAATGAGCACCAAATAATTGATGCTTTTGACTGTGGTGTTGGATTAGACTCTTGAGAGTCCCCTGGACTGCAAGGAGATCAAATCAGTCTTTCTTAAGGGAAACCAGTCCTGAGTATTCTTCAGAAGGACTGATGTTGAAGCTGAAGCTCCAAATCTTTGGTCACTTGATGGGAAGAACTGACTCATTAGAAAAGACCCTGATGCTGGGAAAAATTGAAAGCAGGAGGAGAAGGGGACAACAGAGGATGAGACTGTTAGATGGCATCACTGACTCAACGGACATGAGTTTGAGCAAGCTCCAGGAGTTGATGTTGGACAGGGAAACCTGGGGTGCTACAGTCTATGGGGTTACAAAAAGTCGGACACAGGTGAGTGACTGAACTGAACTGATTTGTCAAATAAAGGAATAATTGAACCAAATATGCTTATACAATTGAATAATAGTAATTAAGAGAGACAAATTGCTGAGCACCAAAAACCAAGGTAGACAAACTATAAAGCCCCAACTGTCAAGGCAATGTCCATCAGTGTACAAAAGGAGAAGTCCCAGCCTACACTAAGTTTCAGCTCATGCCCACTTGCTAAGGCAGTGGTCACTAGGGAATCCCAGATGAAGCCCCAGTCCATGCTCACATGATCTCCAGCCCTATTGCCAAAGCCGCTGGGTTCAGGGGATCTCACAAAGATGCTCCTAGAGAAGGATATGCCTTCAAGACGAGGAGAAATAATGATTTTACCTAATTTATAGTGGCAACACAGGAAATCAAGCAAAGTGGTAATTCAGAGGAATATATTCCAAATGAAAGAACAAGATAAAATCACAGGGGGAAAAAAGTCTGTGAATTGGACATAAAGAGTTCTAAAAAATGGTCAAAAAATGTTCATGAAACTCAGGAAAAGAATACAGAAATACAATAAGAACTTCAACCCAAAATTAGAAGGGAAGCTTGGCATGCTATAGTCCATAGGGTCGCCAGGAATCAGACATGACGGAGCAATTGAATTGAACTGAACTGATGTAAAATGAAACCAGAAAGTTATTCTCAAATGTTGGAGAACATCTCAAAAGTTCTATCTGCAACTGGTGGAACCTCAATAAAAGAAAAAATTTCACTAGTACCTTGTCTGTTTTCTGTCTACAATTGCATTATCTGCCATTCTACCTGACAATTACCAAATTTGAGATTTACTTAATTTAGGAAAACATGGCATACTTCTATAAAGTCATGGAAAGTTTTCATACTTCGCTCACTTTTTAGAGGAGGGAAGCCTCAATTAACTTGCAAATGGTCGTGTTTCTCTCAGCCATTTTATGCATTTTTTAGGTGTTACAAATCATCTTTATCTTATATGCTGACAAACATTTACTTATAGACATTATATTACATTATATATAGACAATTTATATTACATTAACTTATAGAAACATTTCACTCTTTGCTAACTCATATTCTGACATAGTTCCTGATTAAACATTAGCATAGCTCAATTCTTAACATGTTGGCATGCTAGTCTTTAAAACTGGTTCTTGTATCATAATGATATTTTATTGGAATCTATAACATTAATTTGCTTATGATTTGTAATTTAACTAATTAAATTCTGGATTACTATAGTAGAGCACAATTTGGGAGTATTACTTAGTTCTTCTCTTCTCTCAGCCTCACTGAGTCACATTTCTTATCTGTCTAGCATCCCTCAGAAACTCTCTGAGGCAGCTCTCAAGATGCTCTTTTATTTGTCTGAAGACAAAAGACACTAACCAACAGAAAGAAATTAGACATGCTGGAAAGGGCAAGGATGGTGTGCCTATACAGAATCTCATCAAGGATCAGGGAAAGAAACTAGAATATATTTGAAATACAAAAGATATTCAAAAAAGTATCCCCATTTTTTTTTCAGATTAATGGAGCTGAGAAAACTGAGCTCTGAAAAAAAGATAGGAAGAGCATTCAAAACTCGTATAAGGAATGCTGACATATGAAGTGAATCAAAGATAGTATGTGTGGATATATATATGCCCACTGAAATAGATTGGGCATATAAATATCTTCACCAGGAACAATAAGAAAGTCTGAATAAAAAGCTGGGAAAAAATGTTTGACAGAATTAGAACAGGAAATGGACATTAATGAAACTACTGAAAATAGTTTGAGTTTACTCTGTAAAGTAGCAATGTTATATTCTTTAACAAGTGTACTAATATAAAATAATAATGTTAGAGGAAAACAAGAAATTGTATTAAAGGTATATAGGAATTCTTTTTACTACCTTTGAAATTTTTCTATAAATTTACTATTTTTCCAAAATTAAATAAAGTTTATTTATTCAAAAATAAAACATACACTTGTATAAAGGTAAAGAGCAGAAGCTGCACATTTTAAAAATTAGGGTAGGAAAGAACTGAAAACCTTCCTAAATCATAGGAATATGTGACAGCAACAGGGAGCAGATCCTGTTGTGACATGTATTCAGTTCCTCAAAAGCAAAAGACCAGCAAGTTTTCAGGGGGTATTTAAGTGATGCTGGTGCATTGTTACAAAGCAAGAGGGAAATAGGGAGGAGTGAGTGACATTGACACTCAGTTTTCTTACAGAAATGTCCTACAGGAGCACTGTCCATGAGAGATGGAAGTGGTGTGACTGATGGTTAAGGTTCAAATTTATATGAGCTCTGCTGGAAATACCTATGTTGTAAAGCCCCATGAAAACATTCCAGGAAATGATTCAGTATTACTATGGTGTATGTGTCCCTCATTCTGCTAATGAGTGTCCTTTCCTCTAGTGAAATCAACTCTAAAGTGAAGCAGACCGTCTCAATCTCCAGTGACATGGAATATAACCTGGACTGGCTGTGTGCTCATTTATATTTGTGCAGTAAGATGTACATTAGCCCACCCAAATCTTCATCAGTAAAGGAATGATTAAGACATGATACATTCATACAATGAGTTCTATATAACTTACTAAAAATAGAGATTCAGGTTGATATTTATTGATACTGAGAAATATTTATAATATAATGCTATGTGAAAAATGTAAAAGACTATGTATCATATATAACACAAACAGAAACATATATATAACATAAAGAAAAATCACTTGTATGTACACACACACACACGTGTGTGCATGTGATTTATATATGTTATTGTTTAGTCACTAAATCTTGTCTGAATCTTTTGTGAACCCATGGACTCCTTTTGTGACTCCAGGCTCCTCTGTCCATAGGATTTCCCAGGTAAGAAACTAGGGGAGTTGTCATTCCCTTGTTCAGAGGATCTACCCAACCCAGAGATGGAACCCAAAACTCTTATGTCGCCTGCAAGGACAGTTAGATATTTTGCCACAAGTGCCACTGGGAAGCCCTATATATATATATTTGTATATACATATAACATCAAATATGCAGATGACACCACATTTATGGCAGAAAGCAAAGAGGAACTAAAGAGCCTCTTGATGAGAGTGAAAGAAGAGAGTGAAAAAGCTGGCTCACCATTCTAAAACTGAGATCATGGCATCTGGTCTCCTTCAGTTCAGTTCAGTCGCTCAGTCGTGTCCGACTATTTGCGACCCCATGAATCACAGCATGCCAGGCCTCCCTGTCCATCACCATCTCCCAGAGTTCACTCAGGTTCACGTCCATCAAGTCCATGATGCCATCCAGCCATCTCTTCCTCTGTCATTCCCTTCTCCTCCTGCCCCCAATCCCTCCCAGCATCAGAGTCTTTTACAATGAGTCAACTGTTCGCATGAGGTGGCCAAAGTACTGGAGTTTCAGCTTTCGCATCATTCCTTCCAAAGAAATCCTAGGGCTGATCTTCAGAATGGACTGTCGGATCTCCTTGCAGTCCAAGGGACTCTCAAGAGTATTCTCCAACACCACAGTTCAAAAGCATCAATTCTTCCGCACTCAGTCTTCTTCGCAGCCCAACTCTCACATCCATACATGACCACTGGAAAAACCATAGCCTTGACTAGATGGACCTTAGTCGGCAAAGTAATGTCTCTGCTTTTGAATATGCTATCTAGATTGGTCATAATTTTTCTTCCAAGGAGTAAGCGTCTTTTAATCTCATGGCTGCAATCACCATCTGCAGTGATTTTGGAGCCCCAAAAAACAAAGTCTGACACTGTTTCTACTGTTTCCCCATCTATTTCCCATGAAGTGATGGTCTCCTTACTTCATGGCTAATAGATGGGGAAATAATGGAAACAGTGACAGAATTTATTTTCTTGAATTCCAAAATCACTGCAGATAGTGACTGCAGCCATGAAAGTAAAAGATGCTTATTCCTTGGAAGAAAAGCTATGACCAACCTAGACAGCGTATTAAGAAACAGAGACATCGCAGTCTGTCTAGTCAAAGCCATGGCTTTACCAAAAGTCATATATGAATGTAAGAGCTGAACCATAAAAAAAGCTAAGTGCCAAAGAATTGATCTATTGAACTGTGGTATTGGAGAAGACTCTTGATAATCCCTGGGACTACAAGGAGATCCAACCAGTCAATCCTAAAGGAAATCAGTCCTGAATATTCATTGGAAGGACTGATGCTGAAGCTGAAACTCCAATACTTTGGCCAGCTGATGCAAAGAACTGACTCATTTAAAAAGACCCTGATGCTGGGAAAGATTGAAGGCAGGAGGAGAAGGGGATGACAGAGGATGAGATGGCTGGATGACATTACTGACTTGATGGACATGAGTTTGAGCAACCTCTGGGAGTTGGTGATGGACAGGGAAGCCTGGTGTGCTACAGTCTATGGGGTGGCAGAGTTGGACACAAGTGAGTAACTAAACTGAACTGATGTTTATACATATATGTATACATCCACACACACAAAACTTGGATTAATGTACATTTTTAAACTTTTTGTACGGTATTCATTTTTAGAAATGTCATATCTTATTTTAGTAATCAAGAAAGAGCCAATTTATTTTCATTTTGAAAAAAACTACTAGGTTTTCTTTAAGTTAGGCAATTTTTAGCTCACTTCATACTTAGAGCTCATGTGATCTTGGCAGTATTTCTGGTGTTGAGCTACATGGAATTTTCCTCTTTGGGTGATCCATGTCACATGAAGAATTACTGTCCTTTGGTGCCCAGAAAGTTTTGTCTGCCTTTCTGTATGGAACTGTTTAAAAAATGGGAAGCAGCTGAAAAAGATGGAAAAGAAGGCATGTGTGAATTTTAAAAGAAGAATTTTCTTTTGTGTGCGTATGTATCCATCCTCTTAGGAAAAGGCCATGACTACAAGGCCTTCTATTTTTCTCCAGGACAAATGAGGTGTGAGCCTCCCATTAACAAGTTGGACACATTTACAAGAATACTGATTTACAAGGGGGAAATAAGCACTTCCGGGACCACGAGAAGCTGCCGCTGCTCCAAGGCTATCCCGTCAGGAATACAGATTGGTGCTACAGGTTAATTTATTCTGGTAATTTTCTCAGCAGCTACAGCCCAAAACTCTGCATGCGGGATTCCATTCATTGCCAAGTTATGGGTATGGATAGAATACTCAGATTTATATTAGACTATTATGACTTTGAATAGATAGAGTAGATGGATAGACAGACAAATAGATAGGTGCTGGGATTAGAGAACATAATCTCCACTGTTTCTTTTAAGGAAAAAAATGACATTTTTTCCAAGCAAAGAAATGAGCTGCTTGCATTTTCAGTTTTGTCTCTTTTAGAGAGAAGTTTTGTGCTGGAAAATCATAGAGCAGTCATGAGTCTTTCTATTCCTGTGTCTACCCTCAGGGGAGACTATACAAATGGAGGAAATGTGCATAATATTAATAAGTGAAAGGAGAACTTGTAATATGGGGAAAGCACCTCCTTGTGGATAACATACATGAAGAGATAGCAGACATGTTGCTCATTAGTGAAAAGAATATAAAATACAACGTGAAGAGTTCATGCCACAGAGCCAGCACAAGTGGGTCATTAGCATTGACCCCTCTTGAGACTGGCTTCCTTGGTGGCTCAGATGGTAAAGCATCTACCTGAAGTGTGGATGACCGGGGTTTGATCCCCGGGTTGGGAAGAACCTCTGGGGAAGGAAATGGCAACCCACTCCAGTACTCCTGCCTGGAAAATTCCATGGACAGAGGAGCCTTCTAGGCTACAGTCCATGGGGTGGCAAAGAGTTAGACATGACTGAGCAATTTCACTTTCTTTCTTTTCTCTTGAGATGACATTTAGAACTAAAATCTATTATACTTAGCCAAAGATTTTCTTTGTTTATGAGAGGTATCTGTACTACCCTGTGGTGACAAATGGGCATTGATGGCACCAGTCAACGTGAAAACAATGGAACTCTGGATTTTAGTCTATATGTTGATCTGGTTAAAGTTTGTTTAATTTGTGAAATTTTGAGCCATGCGCTTATAACATGTGCACTTCTTTGTAACCATGATACATTTCAGTAAACTGTTTATTTAAAATAAACTTTTCATAGTTTTTTTTTTTTTTTAAACTCCAGACTTGGTGTATTCAACTGCACAGTCTAAGTCATGAGTAGCACTATGACATATTCTACAAATAATATCACCAAACCCCACTCTAAAAGAGGAAAGATTCAGGTAGAGAAAATGTCTAACAACTAAACTCAAATCCAAGCCTCCTGTTTCTGAGCTTGTTCCACTTCAGTAGGACTTATAGTCATTGAAAAGACTTTTATTATTTACATATATTGTGACAGGCACTCTGCTATGTGTTGGGCATACAACATCAACAAAATAAAACACCACCAGCAAAAGAGAAATCTGGGCTCCTCTAGGGCTTACATTCTAGTTGACATGTCAAAATACACTTAAAAATCGAGTTCAAAAACCTAATGTGATATAATGGTTGACCAGATCACTAATTGTCTACCAAAATCTACTTATTCCCTGTTTTATAATAATATGACTCCCTATTTTCAGCTGAATTACAAACACTCAAGTCACGTTTATGTTTCTTAGCCTACCTAGCAGTTCAGTTCAGTTCAGTCAGTTCAGTCACTCAGTCATGTCTGACTCTTTGTGAGCCCATGAATTGCAGCACCCCAGGCCTCCCTGTCCATCACCAACTCCCAGAGTTCACTCAAACTCATGTCCATTGAGTCAGTGATGCCATCCATCCATCTCATCCTCTATCTTCCCTTTCTCCTCCTGCCCCCAATCCCTCCCAGCATCAGAGTCTTTTTCAAAGAGTCAACTCTTCGCATGAGGTGGCCAAAGTATTGGAGTTTCAGCTTTAGCATCAGTCCTTCCAAATAACACCCAAGACTGGTGTAGCCAAAAGAGTGAGTACTAACTAATGTGATTTAAGGATAAGTACAGGTGTTCTTTTGGAGAACTTTTCTTTCTTCTCTTTCTTTCTCCTCATTCTTTCCTGTTGGCCTGGGCCAAGGCTATCAGGGCTAGAGCTAGATCATTAACTTTATATGAAACCATATTTGAGAATGGTAGAGAATAAGATAGAAACTAATTCTCTGATACCAACACATTAGACCTAGATAACTTGCCTTTGGAGATGGTGATGGACAGGGAGGCCTGGCGTGCTGCGATTCATGGGGTCGCAAAGAGTCGGACACGACTGAGTGACTGAACTGAAATGAACTTGCCTTTTGACACGTTTCACTTACCTAAAAGTGAAATAAATTTATGTCTTATGTAAGACTCTGTTACTTTGGATTTCAGTCACTAATAGTTAAAAATATTCAAACAAAACAACTTAGTGGGAAATTGTGCCATTTTAATGGCATCCAAGGTCATCCAGAGAAACAGCTGGCCAATTAAAGTGTTATTTCCTATTGCATAACTCAAAGGCATTTGTAGCCACTATTCAGCCCATATACACAAAGTGTTATATAGGTCAAGGAAAAAGATGAGAACATGCATACCCAATATCTCAGTCTTGACAAAGTATTGCTATTGTCGTCTATCCATATCCATATATATACACATACATTATATATATATATATATATATATATACACACACACACACACACACACACATCAATACTACAGCAGATGCAGAGAGTCTGAATTACAGACAGAAAATTTTAATTTTCCCACATTCATCCTATGTATTTCTCTTCCCAAATCTAATGTTGGTAAATATCATCTGATTCCATTTGAACTATTCCACATCAGAATCAATTTCATAATGAATATACAAAGGCATAATCAGTTTAGTTGTTTACACTTAACCCAGTTTAAAATTATGTTTTCAACATTAAAAAGATACACATAAAAGTGGTAGTATTTCACCTTATAAGATGCTATCTATATATCCTGTTCTGAGTCTTAAAATTTAACAGTAAAAAAAATATGAGAAAGAAATAGCCTGGGAACCACCACACATCTATTTTGAACTAATTTCAAACTGAAGAAAAGTTTACTCTAAGCTAAGAAATTCAGATTTGTAATTAACTCTGGTATATTTTCTGTCACTGTTGAGAATTTTGCGTTGACTTTGTGTCCAAAAACTGGTTATATGTTTATCTCAAAGAACTAATTTGTAAAAATGTTTCAAGCTTTCCTTTTCAAGAATGCCATGGTCAGTGATTAACTTAGCATTTTCTCATGACACATCTTTCTTTGTGTTTTAATTGTATTAAATAATCAGACTCACAGAGTAACGTGAAAATTTAGAGAGACCATTAGAAATACCCAGCAAAGATAACTTCTTTTTTGATTACAAGAAAAGATTTATAGTAGTATGTGTAAAGGTAATCCCTATTTCTTCATTCTTTCTTTTTTTTAACTAAAGAGGAAAAACAGCAAACTTGCTGAGAGTAAAAGCTAATAAAGATAAAGATAAAACTTTGTTATGGACATTCATAGCCTTGGTCAGTTACCATAAGTACAAAGATAAATTTCTGCCATAGAAATGATTTCTCCTGGCTGACTTCCAGAAACCGCTGGTCCCCAAATAAAACATAAAAATACAACCCAGTGCCTCCAGGACTGTTGGAGCCCCAACTTTAAAAAAGAAAGATGGTAATGATAACCCTGTATGTGAGACAGCAAAAGAGACACAGATGCATAGAACAGTCTTTTGGACTCTGTGGGAGAGGGAGAGGGTGGGATGATTTGGGAGAATGACATTGAAACATGTATAATATCATATAAGAAACGAATAACCAGTCCAGGTTCGATGCAGGATACAGGATGCTTGGGGCTGGTGCACTGGGATGACCCAGAGGGATGATACGGGGAGGGAGGTGGGAGGGGGGTTCAGGATGGGGAACATGTGTATACCTGTGATGGATTCATGTTAATGTATGGCAAAACCAATACAGTATTGTAAAGTAATTAACCTCCAATTAAAATAGATAAATTTAAATTTAAAA
The DNA here is from genome assembly GCF_042477335.2 of Ovis canadensis. NCBI lineage: Eukaryota > Metazoa > Chordata > Mammalia > Artiodactyla > Bovidae > Ovis > Ovis canadensis. Next base: position 59,564,626 of record NC_091254.1, read on the forward strand.
AAAGTGATACACTTTAAAATTTAAATTTCCTTATCTGTAAAATGATAGAGTAGGAGAAGATGATTGTGAGATATCTTTTGAGAGTATATTAATATGTTTTAAGACAATAATCTAGAGGTGGGAGAAACATATATATATATATATACATATATATATATATATATATATAAAATGAAATTTTCATCTAATTGGTAAGAAATCTCATTTTTTTCCTTACTAACATATTACCACTTGGTTCATTTAAATAATGGATAACTGAGAGAAGCCCAGTTAAAGATGATAATTAATATGTTTTACTTCATTTCTCTCCAGCAAAAAATTATTGAGGACAAACTACATCTGTAAAGAAGTGATGATATAGCTTCAATTCCTATAACAATAAAAGGGAAAAGAGAAACAACTCCACCTTCAATATAAAAAACCAATAGCCTCAAATCCCAAACAATGGTTCAGATGAACTTATTGGCAAAATTATACGAAACTCTGGGGCACACTTTTCTATTGCTGTACAGTGAAACCTAGACCAAAATGAAAAACAAAAATGAAACACATTTAAAAGCCTACGTATATCTCTACAGACCTTGATCAGAAAATAGCTTTCTCTATGTTTAGTCCCATATTCCTCTAAGATCTATTAAAGTATCTTACTTTAATCAGAGTGACAAGACACTAGAGTATGAGCAGGGTTTGAAGAGATTACCTTGGTAGATTCAGTTCCACTCTAATAAATTTTAGGAAATGTCAACTGCAGAGGGAGACATGAAGTGTCATGGGCTCTGCTGTGGAGAATGAGAGTGCGGACTCGGACTTTACATAAAACTTTTGAAAACCATCTTAGAAATAGCAGAAAAATCGAGTAAATGTGATTGAATACAGGTAAGAAAAAAAATAAAAAACAGGCATAAAATAAGAAATTACATAAAACAGTATAGAGCCTCCCTGGTGGCTCAGACAGTACAGAATCAGCCTGCAATTCAGGAGACCCAGGTTCAGTCCCTGGGTCAGGAAGATACCCTAGAAAAGGGAGTGGCAAACCATTCCAATATTCTTGTCTGAAGAATTCCATGGACAGAGGAGCTTGATGGGTTACAGTCCACGTTATTGCAGAGTTGAACTATTGAGCAACTAACAATTTCATTTTTGCATAAAACACTGAGAGATTGATTTATGAATACTGAATATTCCTAATGAAATATAAACAGCATATGGAATATGTTTTTTTAAATCAAGCTATAGAAGATTTTGAAATACAAATATAATTTTATTTAGATATTGAAAGAAAATATTGTGCTCTAAAGAAAATTATTCAAAGTTTCAAAACAATGTAAACAAGTAAAATAAAAAATCAGGAAATAGTTGAAAATCAAGATGGGAAAGTCATGAATGGGGGAAAAAAATACAGCATTGCATCAGACTTTTCCACAGTATTATGTTGTGGCCGAAAATATTGCCAAAATGTTAACAAATTTCTGAAGAATTAATGTCTGACTAATAACTGTTGTCTTATAATTCTGAGAACAGAAATGAGATATTTTCACACATCCAAAAATGTAAGGACTAGCCTATATATTATTTATTGTTGAAACTGAAGGTAAACTTTAATGATTACTGAATGAGGAAATTCAGCCAACCAAAACATGACTCAAAAACTTAACAATGAACAAAGTTTTATAAGAGTAACTTATTGAGAATAATTCACTAGTTAAATTGTAAAGTTAAAACTATCCATTTTGTGAAATTATAAAACATAAATGTCATAAACATTTGTAAATAATAAATATGCAATTCAAACAATATATATTGATTAAACAAAATCATTCAATTCTTAAAATCTGGATATTGAGAAGGAATGTTGATGAAAAACGCTGGGCTAAAAGAAGCACAAGCTGGAATTAAGATTGCCAGGAGAAATATCAGTAACCTCAGATATGCAGATGACACCACCCTTATGGCAGAAAATGAAGAACTAAAAATCCTCAATGAAAGTGAAAGAGGAGAGTGAAAAAGTTGGCTTAAAGCTCAACATTCAGAAAACTAAGATCATGGCATCTGGTCCCATCACTTCATGGGAAATAGAGGGGTAAACAGTGGAAACAGTGTCAGACTTTATTTTTGGGGGCTCCAAACTCACTGCAGATGGTGATTACAGCCATGAAATTAAAAGACACTTACTCTTTGGAAGGAAAGTTATGACCAACCTAGATAGCATATTGAAAAGCAGAGACATTACTTTGCCAACAAAGGTCCGTCTAGTCGAGGCTATGGTTTTTTCAGTGGTCATGTATGGATGTGAAAGTTGGACTGTGAAGAAAGCTGAGCATCAAAGAATTGATGCTTTTGAACTGTGGTGTTGGAAAAGACTCTTGAGAGTCCCTTAGACTGCAAGGAGATCCAATCAGTCCATTCTAAAGATCAGTCCTGGGTGTTCTTTCTGGAAGGAATGATTCTAAAGTTGAAACTCCAGTACTTTGGGCATCTCATGAGAAGAGTTGACTCATTGGAAAAGACTTTGATGCTGGGAGGGATTGGGGGCAGGAGGAGAAGGGGACGACAGAGGATGAGATGGCTGGATGGCATCACCAACTCTATGGTGATGAGTTTGAGTGAACTCTGGGAGTTGGCGATGGACAGGGAGGCCTGGGATGCTACGATTCTTGGGGTCTCAAAGAGTTGGACATGAATGAGCGACTGAACTGAACTGAATAACATACACCTACCTTTAAAAATATAGCTGAAAAAGTATAATTTCAAACCTTTGTATTTATAACTCTAATTTTATGATTATGCTTCTCATTTAAAATATTTAAAAATTGTTTTTATTTTGCTTTTCTGAAAATTCAAAGTATGTCATTTTTATAAAATGGTATCATATACAGCATACTTTGTGTACTATATAATATAAATGTGAAATTTGATGTTCTCAATATTGTAAGACAGACAAGTACCCTAATAAAGCATCCCAAGGAGCCTATGGAAACAAAGAAATGGATACTTCCAGATCATTCAAAATTTGTTTCTTGGAAAAGATAATATTTAATATGAATCTTGAAAAAAGATAAAAGATTTATAACCCAGGAGTATGTGGACATAAAGGCATTTATAAATTCTCACAAAGGGTAATATTTATATTATGTAGTTTTAAGTCCCTTCACATCATGTCTGACTCTCTGAGACCCTATGGACTGTAGCTTGCCAGGATCCTCTGTCCATGGGATTTCCCAGGTAAGAATACTGGAGTGGGTTGCCATTGCTTTCTCCAGGATCTTCCTGACTCAAGGATCTAACTCACATCTCTGTGTCTCCTGTATAGGCAGGCAGCTTCTTTCCCACTACTGCCACCTAGGAAGCCCATATTACATGGAGGATGTGAAAATATTACCGTACTCTATTTTGGTCACAAACAAACAAACAAACAAACAGAAAAACTAATAGACACAAAAAAGAGCATCCAGCTGCTAGTGTCCTTAGGTGGCCATGGGACAGTGGTGGTGATGGTAGACGAAATTAGGCTATCCATCCTCTATTCCCTCTGGTGTATCCTGTCATTAGCTTCCTAACCATCCCTTTACTTTGGGGAACTTTTGGGTACCTCTAGGACACAGATTGCCTGTCCTGCCTGCTGACAAACCACCTCCCTTTCCTCCCGAGTCTTCAATCTTCCCCCTTCCTCACACTCTAAACCTGGAACACCTGACATGCCCCGCCCCCGGTGGCCAAAGAGGGGAAGGTGCAGATGGTCTGAAGTACAAACCATCGCTCAAGCTACTGAAAGATACCAAGACCTCTCTCCCCTTGATTGTTTGCACTCTTTTTTGTTTTTCTGGGTGAGAAACTCAATATTTAGCATTAGAAAGTAACTATAATGAAAGTTAAGTTTCTGACTTTGAGCCCGTGATGGCCCCACACCTGAGCATTTGCAGACAGGCAGAGATGACCATTCTCTTCCCTAACGGTTTTCTCTGCACTCAGAATGCAGGGGCCCACCAGGGTCGGAATGGGCCTTCCAGAGTGCTTTGTAGTATCTGTTGATGATGTTTCTGAAGGAAAACCAATTAGGAAACCCAGGCCCTTTCCTCTGGTTTGTTTACAGGATGACTAATTTCTGAATTGTGGGCTGCACTGTCTTGTGAGCATGATCATGACTCATCCAGACCCTGTACCAAGAGACTAACCACTCCATATTTAAGAGACCTCTGTACCTTTGTTCCTAAAGTTGACTATTGATAGTATGCATGTACTTCAAAGAATCCCTGATGGAGGTATGTTCTATCAGTGTCCTTTCTAGAAGAAGGAAACGGACTGGATCACCTTGGAGGTTCCCCCAACCTGGGCCAGGGGAAGGATGTGGCACAGGAGATTGTTGTGGCTGCTTAACTCTGTCTATCTTAGGTTAAGGTTAACGCTTCGCCAGCTCTTTGCCTCTGCCTGCACGTGAAGACAACTGTGGACTCAAACCGCACAGGTAAAGAGCCTACAGTTTCAGAGGTGCCTTTCTAGCTCTGTCTTAGGTGACAGCAGGGTTGGAGCTCCAGGAAGATAAAACCTGACTATTAGGTTTTATTTTTCCTCCATGAAAACTTATGCTTTGGTGTTTGTGTTTGAATGTGAACCAAGGGGAAGAAGCTGGTCTGTTAGAACCTGCAGGGAGGCGGCCCTGGGAGTCCCCTCCATGAGTCTGGCATGCCCAGCTCTGACCTATACACACTTACTAGCTCGAAATGGAGACTTCTTCAGCTGCATTCAGATATCTAAGTCACTGATGTTGCTCCAGATGCCAGTACATTTTGCAGAGGTATCACCCAAATGACTCTTCTGCAGGCTTTCCACAAGGCCCTCTCCACTCTACCCTGGTGGTTCTACTAGCTCTGGCTCAAGGGAATATTAATTCCTCACATGCATGAAGACTCCTTCCAACTCAAGCTTCACTCAGTCCCCTGTATGACTGTTCTAGCATTCTGGGTAGTTCCTTTATCAACAAGACCTGATGCTGATTTTGTGTGTTACAGAGGTTGCTGATTGCCTGTCCCCAAATTCATTCTCCCTTTCTTTCAAAATAACAGAACATTGCCTACCAGAATAAATATAGCACAGGAAAAAATTAGCACTAAGACATAAGCAGCAGTTTTGTGTGAAATTTCCAGAAAGTTTCTTTAGGCTACTCTTCTCACTATACTTGCTCCTCATTTCTTGTGTCCAAAATGGAGAAAGGTAAGCCCAGGCATGGGTTTTAGACCACAGAGTAACACATGAAGGATAGCAAACAGTGAAAAGAATGCAAGCAAACTTTGTAGCATTATGATTGCATGCTTAGTTATTCAGTCATGTCCACTCTTTGCAGCCCCAAGGAGGTTGCCCATCAGGCTCCAATGTTCATGGAACTTTCCAGTCAACAGTACTAGAGTGGGTTGCTATTTCTTCCTCCAGGAAATCTTCCCTACCCAGAGATCTAACCCATAATATTATGATTAGGGAACCACTTTCTTAATCCTGGAATGCCCCAGGCTCTCTTAACAGGAAATAGAAAGTCTAAAAGCCAGTGTGGAAGAGGTTCTGTGAAGTGCAGCAGAACCTAATTTTAAACATGAATATTTACTGATGTTTATTTCAAAAGTCTTTCTCTCCATATTAACTTAGAAAATATCACTTGTCTATTGATAGGGAAATATAAATTATAATAAATAAATCATTCTTATATATCTCACATTTGCAAATTCTTAAAATATGTCTAAAATATTTTTAAAAATTGAGAAAGATCCCTTAAAAATCAAAGTTGAGAAATATTTGGCATCATGTTATAGTAATTTATTGACTAAAACTCTTTGTATGCTCTGTGTTGCATGTTCAGGCAGATATAACCCAGATGTAATTTTCCAAGCTTTTCAGGTGATATAACACAGACATAATTTTCTCAGATTGACTGTCCTTGAATTCAGTAACAAGGTTCAGACAAACACATGGATGGTTGGGCTTCTACAATAAATCTAATTAAAGCAGGCATAGTATGACTTTGTAATTCTGTGATTCAATAGGTGGAATTGAAGAAGAGTTAGTGATATCTAGAAAAGGATAATATGACAAAGGACTTAACATTTCCTAAAAACTTCCTCATAGAACTTGCATTGAAGTCTTTGAAGAGACTAATTGAGGGGAAAACATGTTCAGTAAATCTTTAATCCAATTTCATGTTGAAGAGTGAGGCTCAGTTCCATGTTATTTGACCTGAGGCCAAACTATGGTGGAGGTAATCAAGATAATGGCAACCTCCTTCAAAATGTCCCAATGCAAGCACTGCTACATTCTGTGCCCCCAGCCCTGCAGCAGGCCACCTCCAACCCATGCCTCCACCACAGACTCCTGAACACTCATGGGCAAGTCTGGGTCAATCTCTTGTGGGGTCACTGCTCCTTTCTCTTGGGTCCTAGTGCAAACAAGGTTCTGTTTGTACCCTCCAAGAGTCTGTTTCCCCAGACCTGTGTAAGTTCTAGAAGCTCTATGGTGGGTTAATGGTGACCTCCTCCTAGAGGGCTTATGCCATACCCAGGTCTACTGCACCCAGAGCCCCTGTCCCTGCAGCAGTCCACTGCTGACATGTACCTCGTCAGGAGATACCCAAACACAGCTCTGTCACAGTCTCTGTGGGGTCCGTGGGTCCTGGTATGCACAAGGTTTGTTTGAGCCCTCTGAGCGGGTATGGGCTTTGATTCTAAATGCAATTTTGCCCCTCCTATTGTCTTTCAGGGGCTTCTTTGCCCTTGGATGTCAGATATCTCTTCACAGAAGCACTAAACCCCTTCATGGTAACATCAGATCTTCATGACTAACAGAAACCTTTTGTAAAATGAGTGCTTCATGATATTGAACTCCTCCTTTACCAAAACCTTATATAGTGACTTCCCCCCACTGTCACTTTATAGCAGTCTCTCAGAGCTATCTGAGATGTTGCCTCTCAGGCTGCAGTCCTCATTTTGCCCCTAAATAAAACTTAACTAAAACTCTCAAGTTGTGCATCATTTTTTTTAGTCAACAGTACATATCTACTTTTATAGCCTAAAAATATTCTATTTGAATTTATTTTGCTAGTCACTATAGATAAAGAGATGAGGTTAAAAAAGGAAGAAGAAAATAACAACCTTAGGTAAGTTACAGGGAAGCCCATAACTTACACAGGACTTCCCTGGTGGCTCAGATGGTAAAGAGTCTGCCTACGATGCAGGAGACCTGGGTTCAATCCCTGGGTTGGTAAGATCTTCTGGAGAAGGAAATGGCAACCCACTCCAGTATTCTTGCCTGGAAAATCCCATGGATGGGGGAGCCTGGTAGGCTACAGTCCATGGGGTCGCAAAGAGCTGGACACAACTGAGCAAATTCACTCAGGTAGGTTATAAAAGTTTATGTGCCATTATATTATCTGAAATCTCCCCCTGGCTTTTATCCTTGGCTTCCTTGATTGATGGTAATTGCAGCTCTTTTGACTTTCCATTCTCTATTTTCATTAATGAAATCACCAGACTCTGAAAACTGCAAGCTACATAGAGAGGCTCTGGAGGAAGAGACACAGAGATGATGTACAGGGAGAAAGAAACAAAGCAGCAGCAAGGTAAAGGGCATGTCAGTGAAGAAGTCACCTGTGTTGAAGGTCAATCCTTTATTCTCAGTTGCCCGCTCACTCCCTATTGACGATAGAACTGGCTATCCCAGACCTTTCCAATCTCCTCATCCACAAATTCATGAGGGAAATAAAATTTTTATTTTAAGCTACTGGATTTGCAAATAAATTTTACATGGAAATAAAAAATGATAACAAGATAGTTGCATAAATTCTTGGTATGTTTCCTCTACTGTAATATATAGGTGGATAATAATACCTATATCATAAGGTTATTATGATTAAATAAGATTTATAATATGTGATTATATAGGGAAAGGAAAATAAAAATCTGGGAGTTTTTTTTTTTAATCTGTTATATATGCTAACCATTAACTGTATGGTAATTTTTTGCTATCATTTTAAACATCCCATTGCAAAGACTGATTTCCTCAGTGATGTGATAATGAATGAAATCATAATATAAACCTATCCACATTGACAGCCTATGTAATTACCTTTGGAACTTGAGACATTTCCAGACTGGTGAGCAAAGTTAGTGCAATAAATAATGACCCTTCTGAGTTTATTTGTATATATTTTTAATATTTGCAGAAGAAAAAGTTGAATCCAACTTGGTTTTGTAAAATATTAAATTTTCAGAATCATCTTAATATTTGTAATTTATACATTGTGTTAATATTTTTTAATGTTTTATGTTTGTCAGGGTTTTAATATCTCTTGAGAAATCATCCTAATTTGTTTACTGTTTCAAGTCACTCATTCCTAATAACATGAGGGCATTAGGGACATAAACAAGAATTTCAAACAAATAAACCATCCAAATAAGGAATTAAACAGCCGGTGGGAAGCACAAAACTAAATACAACTGAAGTAAAAAAATAACTTGCTTTGATTGGTAAGGAAAAATCTATATAAAAAATATTAATAACAAATATATTTTATTGTTTTTTTCATTTTATACAAATAGTAAAATATACAATATATTTGTTTCTTATAAAACACTTAAATATCTTAATTTAATTGTATTTTTTATTAGACATATAGATACAGAAAAATGGCTCTTTAAATGACAGAATAGGTAGGATCAGAAGAGTAAACAAGGCTTCTTTTTCATGCAAAATAATCTAGACAGAGTTTGAGACTATGACTGGAAATGGGGAAATTACACAAAATGCATAAAAAAATACCTAGTAATATAATATCAAAACCAGGTGGAGGTTAAAATAAATCTTCAGATAGTATGTTGATGATAATGGTCAACATGTTGGATACAGAATAGGCAACAATAATCTGAAAAGTTTCATATTATTCTATCAATGTGTTTATTTATCTTAATAATGTCTTCAATATGAATCACTACTGTACACCTGAAAGTAACACAATACTGTAAATCAACTGTTTTCCAACATAAAACAAAAATTAAATAAAAACATACACCCCCTGAAATAGTGATATAATATCACAAGATGCTTAGAGTAGTTGTTAAAGTGAGGATATAATATTGATAATATTACATGTGATACCATGGCAATTCATGCAGGGATGGAAATGTCTTCAAACAACTTACTATACTCATTAAGTCACAATCTGTAAAAACTGAGTTCTCTGTGTGTGGAGAGCATTCCTAGCTAGGATCTCCTCATGACCTAATCCATAACTTGATTTTGCCTCTGATTCTATTTATCAAGAATAATTAAGTTATACAGTGGTAAAAATGAAATACAGATTTTATTGTCTCGGTCTAGTAATGATATTTGATATGATAGATCAATGTTTATTTTTAGACTCATCACCTAATTGCATATAACTGTATTAGGGGTGAAAAGAGAGTAATGGATTCATTGATTAGTATTATTTTATGCAATTCTCCTGTTTGCTGACCAAATATCTCATGATTTCCTTTCTTCCATGTTTAGAACACTAACCTTGTTTCCAATGGAGATAAGCCAAAAGTCCAGTCGGGCATCAAATCCATATGAAGCTCAGAATCTAAGCCTTAAGTGTAGTAACCTTTACATTCAGTATACCAAAGCATAATAAAATTTAGAAAAAAAAAAGGAGAGATGAGGTGTGTGTGAGAGAGAGTGAGAAAGAGAGGGAAAGAGAGAAGAATGAGTGAGACCCAACAACTACTCTAGGAATTATGAAAATCCCTTACCGTGGGAATGGAAACTGTTTCTTGATCAGGCATTAAGCTTTCTCCCTGGAATAATTATGCTTTCCACTGTTAATGCATCCTCTTGTATATTCTTCCTTTTCCATTTATTGTCTTTTGTCATGTCTGATGGGCTTCCCAGTTGGATCAGTGTTAAGGAATCTGCCTACCAATGCAGGAGATGCAGGAGGCCCAGGTTTGATCCCTGGGTCAGGAAGATCCCCTGGAGAAGGAAATATCAACCCACTATAATATTGCCTGGAAAATCCCATAGACAGAGGAGCCTGTCTATGGGTAACAAAGAGTTGGGCACAAATATGTGACTAAGCATAACACAGTCAATAACAACTGTTTCCTCTTATAGGGCTATCAAACAAAACCTACAGACTAGGGCTCCTCTGGTGGCTCAATGGTAAAAAGATTCAATGCAGGAGACACAGATTCAAACTCTGGTCTGGGAAGATCCTACATACCATGGAGCCACAAGTTCTGAGCCTGTAATCTAGACTCTGGGAGCCACAACTACTGAACCCACATACTGCAACTACTGAAGGTCATGTGCCCACAGCCCATGTTCTGCAACAAAAGATGTTAACACAGTGAGAAGTCTGCTCACCCCTGCTGCCCATGACTAGAGAAAAAGCCCTCACAGCAGCAAAGACCCAGCACAGCTAAAAATAAATTGATAAATAAAATTAATTTTAAAAATCCACAGATTTGGGTGGTTTAAACAACAGAAACTATTTTCTCACCAACCTAAAGTCAAAGATTAAGATGTCATCAGGTTTGATTTCTCCCTAGGCCACTCTTCTTGTCTTGGAAATGGCTGACTTCCCATTTGGTCCTCATATATCCTTTCCTCTGTGCTCCAGCATCCCGCTTTCTTTTCCTCTTCTTATAAGAACACAATCATATTGAATTGGGACCCTATGCTTATGATCTGATTTAACTTTAATCTGCTCTTTAAACTATCTCCAAATGTTAAGCCATCTTGGTAATTAGGACTTCAACATAAGAATTTTAGGACAGATTCAGTCCATAACTGCAACCAACATATACTACTAATATTCTGTTTTCCAATCTCTCTGTCTAAAAATAAAATTTTCTTGTGTACATGATACCCTCCCAAGGAATTTCAAGAGGGTTTCACTAAATATTTTGTATTTTAAAACATGGATTGCAATCTTCCCAGCCTCTTATATTGGGTACCTCAATAGGATTGTTGACCTCTAAACTGACACTCTCCTTTGGGTACCAATTCCTGTACTGGTCAGCATAGACTAGTTGTGTAATGGTAATATATTGGCACTCAATAAGGTAATACCACAATGACTGTATCTCATTTAGTTTATATGCTGTTACTTGAGGATTGAAGCCTGAAGGGAGAGGCAGTTTGTATAATGGACACAGTCACTTGAGAATGCAGACTTAAGGAGGAACCACCACCGAGACTAGACTATGCACCTTCCTCAAAAGGCATAGCAGGGGAAGACAGATACTAAAGAATTATCAGTAAGCTTTATACTACCTCAGCATAGAAAATGAAGTATTATAGTCCCTTCTCATATCTTATTAGCCAAAGATAATCATAGGTCCTCCTCTGTAAGGAAAACATAAGTTGGTAAATAAAGTATCTGCACAACATTAATAAGAAAATTAAAAACTTGGAAATCAAAAGAGTACTCTGTGTCCTCCAATGTTATATTTGAATATTTTCATTTAACAAGTCCACCTAAAAGCTATTTGACTTTCTAGGAGAATTTTTCTGTTTGACTTTATTTCCTGTTTGTTGTTGTTCAGATGCTAAGTCATGTCCAACTCTTTGCAATCCCATGAACTGCAGCACTCCAGGCCCCTTTGTCCTCCACTATATCCCTTCAGTTCAGTTCAGTTCAGTTCAGTTCAGTCGCTCAGTCGTGTCTGACTCTTTGCCAAAATCAGTTCAATTCAGTTTAGTTCAATCACTCAGTCATGTCTGACTCTTTGTGACTCAATGGACTGCAGCACGCCAGGCTTCCCTATCCATTGCCAACTCCCAGAGCTTACACAAACTCATGTCCATTGACTCAGTAATGCCATCCAACTATCTCATCCCCTGCTGTCCCCTTCTCCTCCCATCCTCAATCCTTCCCACTATCAGGGTCTTTTCCAATTAGTCAGTTCTTTGCATCAAGTGGCCAAAGTAGAGTTTCAGTTTCAGCATCAGTCCTTGCAATAAATATTCAGGGCTGATTTCCTTTAGGATTGACTGGTTGGATCTCTTTGCAATCCAAGGGACTTTCAAGAGTCTTCCACAGCACAACAATTTGAAAGCATCAGTTCTTTGGTGTTCAGCCTTGTTTATGGTTCAACTCTCACATCTGTACCAAAATTAGATTGATTATGCTTTTTTTGTAACCTAAGATGGAGAAACTACACAGTTGGCAAAAACAAGACCTGGAACTAACTGTGGCTCAGATCATACATGAGCTCCTTATTGCAAAATCCAGGCTTAAATTGAAGAAAGATGGGAACACCATTAGACCATTCAGATATGACCTAAATCAAATCCCTTATGATTATATGGTAGAGGTAATGGATAGATTCAAGGGATTAAACTTGGTAGACAGAGTGCCTGAAGAACTATGGATGGAAATTTGCAACACTGTACAGGTGGCAGTGAACAAACTCATCCCAAAGGAAAATAAAGCAAGAAGGCAGAGTGGTTGTCTGAGGAGGTTTTACAAATAGGTGAGGAAAGAAGAGAAGTGAAAAGCAAGGAAGAAAGGGAAAGATACTCCCAACTGAATACAGAGTTTCTGTTTGATTAGAGAAGAGCCTAAACTCAGTTATGTTCCATGTTAACTTGTAGAGTTTCTTCATAAGAAAAATAATCCCAATAGGAATATTTTAATGCCCTATGGGATGTTATCCAGTGCTACTTAGCCTAAGAGATTTCTCTAACATTGCTTATCATTCTTCAAAGTGTTTATTTGGAACCAAGTTTAACATCTTCCTGATTTTCCCTCTAAATTTGTTGAATAAAAATAATTTACACATATATTTTATGAGCTATTTTAAAATATTTTTGTCAAGATACTTCGAGAACATTTACTCTCTTGATTGAAACACTACCTTATTGGAAAGATAACCTCTAACACTGTAAGAGTTTTATTTCTTTGCATAAAACTTATGCCATCTGAACTATCAGAATTTGATTAAAATCAACTGGTCATTCTCTAATATAATAGATATACCATAAGTTTAGTGATTCTTTATGTTTTCTAAAACTCTACATTCCTAAATTAGAAGAGTGTTTGCCTTAGAGCAGGTACTTAATAAATACTTGTGATTTTAAGGAAATAACTTAGTAACTCAGAAGACAAGAGTAAAACTTGAGCTTTGCTGTATGAATTTTTAGTATAATAGAGCAGCAGGCTTAAATTTCAATGATGTCTTCTTTAATATATTGAAAGCTGAATTTTTGAAAGTAAAATAAATGAAAACAAAAGTTATCCATGTTCAATGACATAGGCAGACATTTATTCTATAATAACATCTTACAATATCATATACAAATGGTCGAGAAATGCTCTAAAGTTACAGTTAGAACTGGACATGGAACAACACACTGGTTCCAAATAGGAAAAGGAGTACATCAAGGCTGTATATTGTCATCCTGCTTATTTAACTTATATGCAGAGTACATCATGAGAAACACTGGGCTAGAAGAAACACAAGATGGAATCAAGACTGACGGGAGAAATATCAAGAACCTCAGATATGCAGATGACACCACCCTTATGGCAGAAAGTGAAGAGGCACTAAAAAGCCTCTTGATGAAAGTCAAAGAGGAGAGTGAAAAAGTTGGCTTAAAGCTCAACATTCAGAAAACGAAGATCATGGCATCTGGTCCCATCACTTCATGGGAAATAGATGGGGAAACAGTGCAAACAGTGTCAGACTTTATTTTATTAGGCTCCAAAATCACTGCAGATGTTGATTGCAGCCATGAAATTAAAAGATGCTTACTCCTTGGAAGGAAACTTATGACCAACCTAGATAGCATATTTAAAAGCAGAGACCTTACTTTGCCAACTAAGGTCCGTCTAGTCAAGGCTATGGTTTTTCCAGTAGTCATGTATGGATGTGAGAGTTGGACTGTGAAGAAGGCTGAGTGCTGAAGAATTGATGCTTTTGAACTGTGGTGTTGAAGAAGACTCTTGAAAGTCACTTGGATTGCAAGGAGATCCAACCAGTCCATTCTGAAGGAGATCAACCCTGGGATTTCAGTGGAAGGAATGATGCTGAAGCTGAAACTCCAGTATTTTGGCCACCTCATGCGAAGAGTTGACTCATTGGAAAAGACTCTGATGCTGGGAGGGATTGGGGGCAGGAGGAGAAGGGAACGACCGAGGATGAGATGGCTGGATGGCATCACTGACTCGATGGTCGCGAGTCTGAGTGAACTCCAGGAGTTGGTGAAGGACAGGGAGGCCTGGCGTGCTGTGATTCATGGGGTCGCAAAGAGTTGGACACGACTGTTTGACTGAACTGAACTGAACTGAAACATGATTCTGGGAGGGATTGGGGGAAAGAGGAAAAGGGGACGACAGAGGGTGAGATGGCTGGATGGCATCACCGACTCTATGGACATGAGTTTTGAGTGAACTCCGGGAGATGGTGATGGACAGGGAGGCCTGGCGTGCTGCAATTCATGGGGTCAGAAAGAGTCGGACACGACTGAGCGACTGAAATGAACTGAACTGAACTGAACTGAACTGAAACATTAGCTTAACTAACAGATGACTCTTAACAAATTTGTTCAATGTCTATTTCCTCACTTTCTAAGATTAGGTTTTTTAAATATTGAAACTGTATGCTCTTAAGATTTATGTATTTAATTAAAGTTTATCCACCTTCTTAACTGAGAAAAGAGTACATAAAATTGATTGTAAAGATAAAGAGTTCCATATATAGTTGGCCTTGACATGAGGTACTAATTCCTAATCCTTTATCAACACTACAAAAAGAATTCTGTAGAACAATGTTTTACTTGCACAAACAGAAAACAAGCAACTCATTTCTCCAGCTGACTTAACTTGTCCTCCTGCCACAATAAATCTTTGTGTTCTACAGGGACTCGTTTTTCTCTTGCTCTTCTTCATTTATGTCAATATGCTTTCAAATTCTTTCCAACCTGCTTAGAGGCTTGTTTTGAGATGTCACATTTCTTATTTTTGCTGAGACGAGTGTAAGAAAGATTAATACAGTCCTGCATTCAAAATTAATGTAGTCACATGCCAAAAGCTGGATAAAGGTGCAACTCAGCTTTTCAGTAACCACTTATCATGAAGCTTGGACACCATAATATTCACATAAATATTTCCAGGCAACATAATATCCATGGGTACTCATGAATTTAAAATTTGTTCAGCTTTTTCCTTTAAGAAACTGATACTTCATGTTTATCTCAACTTTCCTAATAATCATATTTCACAGTTGATGGGAAAACAACCTTGTTGCTCTATTTGCACACTGATTTTCACTTTCATTATGGCAAATAGCATAAATGTTTAAGATGCTGCCAAATTTACATTATATAATGGATTTTTTATGGGCAAAATGAAATTGAAAAGTTTTCAACTACTCAAACATATTGAAATAGGCTATTTTTTTTTTCTTTTCAGGAAAATGTTGGCAAGATAGCCACTGGAAAATGCCTTACAAGAAATGGCTATTAAATTGAGTTCAAGTCACATTTATTTACTCATGCAAACATTTTACATATTATACGGGGTAAAATTCTGAGGACATTTCTATGACACACAATATCAGTCTTGATACCAATTTTACCCACTTCTCCAGTTTACTCTCCTTCTAACAAACTCACCTTCATTTGTCTTACTGTACTCCTTTATGGTGCTCCTAAATAATCTGTTTTCTTACATGTCAAAGACTTTTACATAATTTGCTGTGTTCTAAGTCACTTCAGTCATGTCTGGCTCTATGCAACCCTATGGACTATAGCCCACCGGGCCCTTCTGTCCATTAGATTCCCCAAGAATGAGTTGCCATGCCCTCCTCCAGGGGATCTTCCCAATCCAGGGATTGAATCTGTGTCTTGTATGTCTCTTGCTTTGACAGGTGGGTCCTTTACCACTAGCACCACCTGGGAAGTCCCCTTTACATTATACTGGTTTCTAAAGACAGACCATCTTTCCTCCACCTTTTATCTGATTCATACTTGTTTGATTTTCAGGGCTCTGTGTGAATACCGTTCCATTGTGGGAAATGTTTATTCACTGTTTAGAGTGAGTTAAATATTTTTCCTCTGTGCTCAAGCATCACCATGTGCAAATCTTCATAGCTAGACTATTGCATGTCATGCTGTTACCACAGGTAGACTTTTCTATCCTTGAAAGCAGTGGATGTATACTATACTTAACTCATTTTTTTCATTCAGTATTTTGGGGACTCATTATCTCTGTGAAGTTCTTAAGTGGGAGATGGATATTGCAAGGCAGTATGAAACAGGTAAGCGCAACTTACAAAAGATTAATCAAAGTTGATGACAAAGAATAGAACTAGAATAGAATATGTCCCATCTCACTGGTTAAAACAAATTTTCCAGTGTTTGATAAAGATGCAAATAACATGAAAACGTGGAGCAATTCTTTATCATAAAATTTAAAGAAAGTTTAAATGGTGACAAAGAATGGGTTAAAACTAAGGGGAGGAAGGCTATGTGGTATCTGAAAGAACAAGGTCAGGTTTATGGCCCTTAAATCAACTTCTTTCACTATTGAGATTAGTACTATTTGGTTTGTGGTAAGAGCAAAAGGAATTGGGTTGCAATGCAATTGAAAGTTGCAATCAGAGTTTAGTTTTCCCTTCCCATTTATCTCATAAGCTTAGCTTAGTAAACTAAGTTCACTATTGTCTCTGATAATGAGGGGAACATTAGTAAATTCCTGCCACAGTTTAGGCATTGAAAGAATGCTTGCAGAATCAAATTATTAATCATATACCCTGAAAAAAAATAATTAAAAAGACACATGTATCCAATGTTCATACAATCACTATTTTCAATAGCCAGGACATGGAAACAACCTAGATATTCATTGACAGATAAATAGATAAAGGAGTTCTGGTACATATATGTTTTTAAAATGGAATATTACTCAGCCATAAAAAGTAACAAATTTGAGCCAGTTGTATTGAAGTAGATGAACTTAGAGCCTGTTATAGGGAATGAAGTAAGTCAGAAAGAGAAAAACAAATATTGTATATTAACACATATATATGGAATCTAGAAAAATGGAACTGATGAACCTATTTTCAGGGCAGGAATAGAGACCCAGATGTAGAGAACAGACTTGTGGACACAGTGGGAAAGAGCGGGTAAAGGAAAAATTAAGAGTAGCATTGACATTTATACACTACCATGCATAAAATAGGTATTTAGCAGGAATCAGCTGTATAACACAGGGAGATCAGCTACTCTGTGATGACCTGTAGGAGTCCAGTCACTTAGTCATGTTCGAATTTGTATGACCCTATGGACTATATGTCCTGCCAGACTCCTCTCTCCATGGGATTCTCCAGGTAAGAACACTGGAGTATTTTGCCATTCATATTTCAGGGTATCTTCCCCACTCGGGGTTTGAACTCATGTCTCCTGCATCTCCTATACCGTCAGGCTGATTCTTTATCCCTGAACAATCTGCAATAGCCTATAAGGCTGGGATAGGGGACTGTTGATAAGAAGCTATAAGGTGGAAAGGATACATATATACTTACAGCTGATTCATGTTGTTGTGTGGCAAAAACCAACACAATATTGTAGAAAATTATCCTCCATCTAAAAATAAAAATAAATGCTTGCAGAAAGTATGATTAAATCAACTGTATAAATGAATTAAATGATGAGTTTTATTCTTAACCTTCAAGGAAGAAAGAAACAAGAAACCCACACTATTTTGGCTACTTTAAGATTGTATATATTTCTGGGCACTCATACTAACTGAATGAATTATAGATATAGCATTTCAGATATAATGTGATTTCTTAAACTGTTTTAATTCAAAATAGTCATATATTAATTTGATTAAAAAAAAAAAACCTCCATCACTTTTCATGTGAATCATGCAGGTTTCTCACTAATCAAAGCTAAGTACATCTTATTATATGTGAAGATTAAATTGTTAAGATTGTGTTTCAGGTAGTGAAAATATATTGTCTCTACTGTAAGGTGTGTGAAGTGGGTCTGGGAAGACAGATCAGTAATGAATAATAAATAGAATGAAATTGGTGATGGCCAAGGTGATTGTAACATTCCCCTCAGCCTGACTAAATTTTAGGCAAGTTTCTTCCTGACAATAGGTCCCAACCTCCCTTTCTCACAGAATTTACTTTAGAAAACTTGCAATAGTTTATCTGCCTCTTTGAAATGTAAATCCTTTTTCAGCCTTCTGCCATGGATTTTACAACCCCGGTGAAAGTATTAGTCACTCAGTGGTGTACAACTCTTTGTGACCCCATGGACTGTACCCCACTAGGCTTCTCTGTCCATGAAATTCTGCAGGCAGGAATACTCCTCCAGGGGATTTTTCTGACCCAGGGATTGAACCCATGTCTCTTGATTGCAGGCAGAGTCTTCATCAGAGTCATCAGGGAAGCCCATTGAAATGTAATCATCATGAAAGATAGAGTCCCTGTCTTCTAGTCTCTATGGGAGGATAGGAACCTAACTTTGAAAGTGAAAGTGAAATCGTACCTGACTCTTTGTGACCCCGTGGACTGCAGCCCACCAGGCTCCTCTGTCCATGGGATCTTCCAGGCAAGAATACTGGAGTGGGTTGCCATTTCCTTCTCCAGGGAACCTAATTTGATAAGCACCAATTAGCAAACACAGATGACCTATTCAAGACTGAACAACTTTTCTTTTACTGTTAGTTCACTCAGTATTAAAAAATTCCCCTGCCTTTTGTTTCAGTGAGATTGAGTTTAATTTCTCTCCTCTGTTGTAATATTCTTAAATAAAGTTTTCCTTGACTGTTTAACTTGTCTGGAACAATTTTTCTTTTTCAGAGATGATATTTGGATTGTATCTGAACTATCAATTTTTTAAACACAATTTTTAATATAAATGATAAATACAGAATATCCTTTGCTGATTACACTGTTGAAACCCAAGTTTCAATTATAATGATGATTATAAATTGTAAAACCTATATGCTTATTTTTATAAATTAATATATGCTTCCTTAAAAGAAGTAGCACAGTCTAATGTTCTCCTAACACAGTCTATGATGGCATTGCACAAAACTGATGCCAATTATACAGTAGGTTCATAAAGAGATAATATCTAAGACCTTAAATGCCATAAAATGAAACTCTACCAAACATATATCATATATATTTAAAATAAAAGCAATGAAAATTATTTAGAATTTGCTATAGACCAGCTTCACATAGCCTTCTTAATTATATTTCAGTTATCTGAATCTGAAAACATAATGATGATACAAGATATTAAACATGACCTTGTATTAATTGAGATATGCTGTTGAGCTATTTCAAATCCTGGAAGATGATGCTGTGAAAGTGCTGCACTCAATATGCCAGCAAATTTGGAAAACTCAGCAGTGGCCACAAGACTGGAAAAAGTCAGTTTTCATTCCAACCCCAAAGAAAGGCGATGCCAAAGAATGCTAAAACTACCACACAATTGAACTCATCTCACATACTTGTAAAGTAATACTCAAAATTCTCCAAGCCAGGCTTCAGCAATATATGAACCATGAACTTCCAGATGTTCAAGCTGATTTTAGGAAAGGCAGAGGAACCAGAGATAAAATTGCCAACATCCACTGGGTCATCAAAAAAGCAAGAGAGTTCTAGAAAAACATCTATTTCTGCTTTATTGACCATGCCGAAGCTTTTGACTCTGTGGATCACAATAAACTGTGGAAAATTCTGAAAGAGATGAGACTACCAGACTACCTGATCTGCCTCTTGAGAAACCTATATGCAGGTCAGGAAGCAATAGTTAGAACTGGATATGGAACAACAGACTGGTTCCAAGTAGGAAAACGAGTACATCAAGGCTGTATATTGTCACCTTGCTTTTTTAACTTATACACAGAGTACATCATGAGAAACGCTGGGCAGGAAGAAGCACAGCTGGAATCAAGATTGCCAGGAGAAATATCAATAACCTCAGATATGCAGACACCAACCTTATGGCAGAAAGTGAAGAGGCACTAAAAAGCCTCTTGATGCAAGTGAAAGTGGAGAGTGAAAAAGTTGGCTAAAAGCTCAACATTCAGAAAACAAAGACCATAGCATCCAGTCCCATCACTTCATGGGAAATAGATGGGGAAACAGTAGAAACAGTATCAGACTTTTTTTTTTTTTTTTTTTTTTGCTCCAAAATCACTGCAGATGGCGACTGCAGCAATGAAATTAAATGACACTTACTTCTTGGAAGGAAAGTTATGACCAACCTAGACAGTGTATTCAAAAACAGAGACACTACTTGCCAACAGAGGTCCATCTAGTCAAGGCTATGGTTTTTCCAGTAGTCATGTATGGATGTGAAAGTTGGACTGTGAAGAAAGCTGAGCGTCAAAGAATTGATGCTTTTGAACTGTGGTGTTGGAGAAGACTCTTGAGTGTCCCTTGGATTGCAAAGAGATCCAACCAGTCCATTCTAAAGAAGATCAGTCCTGGGTGTACTTTGGAAGGACTGATGTTAAAGCTGAAACTCCAGTACTTTGAACACCTCATGCGAAGAGTTGACTCATTGGAAAAGACTCTGATGCTAGGAGGGATTGGGGGCAGGAGGAGAAGGGGACGACAGAGGATGAGATGGCTGGATGGCATCACTGACTTGACAGACATGAGTTTGGGTGAACTCCGGGAGTTGTTGATGGACAGGGAGGCCTGGCGTGCTGTGATTCATGGGGTCATAAAGAGTTGGACACGACTGAGCAACTGAAATGAACTGAACTGAACTGAGTATGTACTAAAATAACAAGCAATCCTTGAATCTCATCAGTTTATCACATCAGACATTTGTTTCTTTCTCACATAAAGCCCACTAGAGGTCTCCTGACTGTCAAAGCAGCTGTCCTCCATGTAACCAACCCAGGAACATTACAAAAAGGAACGATAACCATGTTTCTGGGAAGAAAAGGTAGGCATTCCACTGACATTCCAAAGGTCAGGCAAATCACATGACCATACCTAACTTTGATGATATGAGCTAATTCAGTCTCAGCATGTTCCTGGAAGTGATGAGCTTCACTGAAGTCTACTGTTCAACTTCATATTAAAACACACTTTCTTGGACTCAATCACTAAAAAAAAAAAAAAAAGAAGAAGAAGAAGAAGAAGTCCCATAGAAAATATAGCATATAATATGCATTTAATTTTAAATTCTAATACCAATTTAATCTGACTTTCTAAACTCAGCAGATGCTGGGAATAACCATCCTCTTTTGATTATAATATTTCAAAATGTATAGCTCTTTAGTTTCTTTGATTTGAAAGTTAAACATTACAAAAAATCAAAACAACATAATGGATCTTGAATTACAAAAGCAAATTTCATTACCTTGGTTATTATCTTTCCATGTTTTTAGCCATTTTGACATTTCATAGACTATGACTTATACAATGAAACCACTGACTTTTGATAATCTGGAGCTCATTTGTAATGTTGCTTACTACAATTATTTTCCACTTGAGTATTTTCATTCAGTGTTTCCTAGAAAGAGGATTCTCAGTGTAGTGGCTTTCAGATTCTATATTACCTTTGCCCCTAATTTTCCTAACTATATAAACCATTTTGTTGAAACACAGGCTTGCATCATCCTTAGGTTTATTAATCTCAACAAGATAATTCTAATTTTACTTATTATACTTTTATTTTAACTTCCTAGACAAAAACATTTTGGAACAATTTAAATATCCATCCAATAGAAACTAAGATTGTTAAGTATCAGGCCTCTCAGATACTCAACAAGTAATCCTACAAGTAATCATTCTCAAATATTTATCAATGTTTACATATTGTTTTCCCCAAAGAACAAAGTCAGATTCTCTGTTGCAAATGAGTACATATACCCAGAGAGTCAATTCTGAGGGAAAATACAGATTACCAAGACTAAAATTCTCCATGCTCCTTTTCTAGTTATAGTTAATCTTATGTGTTATTTTCATCATTATACTGACCTTGGCAAAAGAATTTGCTGTTCTTCCTTTATTTCTCCTTTGTAGGACTTTATTCACATCACTGTTCATTGATTTTTAATTTTCATTTTTGCCTAGAAACTGGCTATTCTCTCTTCTGACAACCATGTCCAAAAGTGTCAAAATGGATGCACCTCTAACATTTTATTACTCTCAAGCAGACGTTTTGTTCTTTTTTTTCATGACCCAACCTCATGAAAAGAAGTCTAAACACTCTGCCTCTTCTCATGCGTCTGTGTACGAGAATTCTCTTTCATGGCATTATAATCAATACTTTATCTTTAAAAAATGTATGACAATCACTCTCTCTAAGGATACTAACATACTCTCAAATGCCAAATGCAATGCCTCTTTCACTGCCTGCATCCTGTCTGGAAAGCTTGACAATTTGGGTCAAGCAACTTAATTTCTAATTCTCACAGTTCTACTTGAAGGAAATAACCTCCTAATATTTTCCACAAAGGGTGTTCACATCGCCATTTTTTTGCCTTCAGTTGCAAGTCAATATTCACTTTATTCTGTTTTTACACTTTCTAACTCCTTAAGTTTAATTGTATACCATGCTACTGGCTCTATCTGTAATTTACAATTTTGTTTTTCAGTCACCCAGGCATGTCCTACTCTTTGCAACCCCATGGACTGCAGCACACCAAGCTTTCCTGCCCTTGATTATCTCCCGGAGCTTGCTCAAACCCATGTCCATTGAGTTGGTGATGCCATCCAACCATGTTGTCCTCTGTTATCCACTTCTCCTCTTGCCTTCAGTTTTTCCCAGCATCAGCATCTTTTCCCATAAATTGGTTCTTCACAACAGGTGGTCAAAGAACTGGAGCCTCACTTCAGCACCAGTCCTCCTAATGAATATTCAGGATTGATTTCCTTTAGAAGTGACTGGTTGGATCTCCTTGCAGTCTGAGGGACTCTCAGGAGTCTTCTCCAACATCACAGCTCAAAAGCATCAATTCTTCAGCGTTTAGCCTTTTTTATCCAGCTTCTGCATTCATACATGACTCCTGAAATAACCATATCTTTGATTATATGGACCTGTGTTGGCAAAGGAATGTCTCTGCTTTTTAATACACTGTCTAGGGTTGTCATAGCATTTCATCCAAGGAACAATCATCTTTTAATTTTGTGACTGCAGTCACCATCTGCAGTGATTTTGGAATCCAAGAAAATAAAATCTGTCACTACTTCCATTTTTTCCCCCATCTATTTGCCATGAGTGATGGGACCAGATACCATGATCTTTGTTTTTTTAATGTTGAGCTTTAAGCCAGCGTTTTCAGCCTCTTTCACCTTCAACAAGAGGCTCTTTAGTTCCTCTTCACTTGCTACCATTAGGGCCATGTCATCTGCATTCTGAGGTTATTGATATTTCTCCCAGAAATCTTGATCCCAAGTTGTGCTTCATCCAACTTGGCATATCACATGATATACTCTGCATACAAGTTAAATAAGCAGGATGAAAATATAGAGCCTTGATGTTCTCCTTTCCCAATTTGGAACTAGTCCATTGCTCCATGTCTGGTTCTAACTGTTGCTTCTTGACCTTCATACAGGTTTAGCAGGAGGCAAGTAAGGTGGTCTGTTATACCCATCTTTTGAAGAATTTTCCAGTTTGTTGTGATCCACACAGTCAAAAGTTTTAGCATAGTCAATGAAGCAGACATAGGTGATTTTCTGGAATTCTCTTGCTCTTCCTATGATCCAGTGGATGTTGGCAATTTGATCTCTGGTTCCTCTGCCTTTTCTAAATACAGCTTGAACATCTGGAGGTGCTTGGTTCATGTACTGTTGAAGCCTGGCTTGGAGAATTTAAGCATTACTTTGCTAGCATATGAAATATGTGCAATTGTGTGGTGATTTGAACATTCTTTGACATTGCCCTTCTTTGGGATTGGAATGAAAACTGACCTTTTCCAGTCCTGTGGTCACTGCTAAGTTTTCCATATTTGCTAGCATATTGTATGTATCACTTTAATTTACTATGTCAATTTATTTTGTTTCGTAGATATGTATTCTTCTTGATATACAGTGATTTCATGTGTTTATTTGCTTCTTTTTCCCCTCCAATAAAATAATATGTTACTTCTTAATTACAGTCCCTGCCAGGAACTTCAATGTTCTTCTTTCATGTTGATAAATTTTAATGTACTTCTCCTAAATTATAAAATGAAAAGTTGGTTATTTGTTGGTATTTAGTGTTTTTAATTTGATATCCAGATATAAGTAGTGGAAGTATTCATTTTTACTCCAAAATGACACATTTGTCTAGAAACTGCAGCTAAAAATCAGGACATTATTATATGACATAACTATGTTTGAGTTATCTGTACTGTGGAATCATAGCATCTATGAGAAATTTAAATGTTTATTTCCAATCTTCAAATGTGTTATCTATTTTCCTTAATGTATCCTTTATCTCTCTGTCTTCAAGCCATTTTAAGGCTCCTACTTCCATGACTGCTTAAATGTTTTATAATGTTAAAAAAGTAAAATGCACATCTAAGATATTAACATATGTTTTTGTGTCTTTCTTATTCCCTCTGATAATTTGTCTATTCCCTTGTAAGCTCCCAACCTGGTAGCAGTTTCAGAGTTTTACTGTAAAGGCTTATGGCAGACTAAATAATTAAGCTGAATTCTTTCTAAATGCTATTTTTTGAAAAATCAAGATATCTTTAATTAGGAAGATTTTAAGGTAATAAAGGGTAGGAGAGAAGAATTTATGGATAATAGAAAATATCCCTAAAGAAGCAAAAAAGAAATCATTCCTATATATTCATTCTATTGGTGATAGGCTACAAAAAGATTCCTCAGATTATAAACACAAAGGTAAAAATGTTTTTAGGTACTTTGGCATTATGGCTGTGTGATAAGAGTAGGTGGCCACACTGTAGAAAGCCACAACCCAGAAAGCTAGGTTGGCTTGTAAAAGAATCTTGTCAAAATTATAGCAGCAGATTTTAGACATAACTGCCTAAAGATTGAGTCAACACAATACAATAACATATAATTTATATATATATATACACATACATATATATATATATATATATATTCATCCCCAATTCCACTTTATTTCCCAAAACTGAACATGATCCAGACCAAGGATTACTCCCACAAAATAGCATTTATATTATTTTAAAGTAGATAAAATGGAGACAGTTATTATGCTTAATCATAGATGTTAATCATCCACATTTCAGACTATGATTAGAAATTAATTCATGCCATATATTTACTTCCTTTAAAATGTGACATTTTTCTTGAGCTATTTCACCTTCATAATTCATAAATTTAGTAAACATCTTAGGTGTCACTTAGGTAAATTTTGCAAAATCAATAACAGGCTCATGATTCCATTTGACTTCAACTTAAATTTAAGTTTCAATTGTAAATGTGTGCCCTGTGAGCATGTGTATATATGCATATGTGTATAATATTTTGCTTTCAAGATAGCCATGTGAGGTTATGTATGAATGGTCCCACATTGTACATGCTGTAGCCAATAGAATCTCAGTGATTCTAAATATTTATACAAGTAGTAATTTGGAGAGGCAGAATTCAACGCTGACAATAACAGAATATTCCAGATGCTTTTCTAGGTCTATGGGGGCACAGATACTTGAAATAATTTAGAATTTTTAAAAAGCCAAACTAACTGAAGAGAAATCAACAGGTGTGTCCACTGCCTGAAGACAGCAGTTCTAGAGGCAGCTGCCCATCCTTCAACACAATGGCAGTACACTGTATGTATTTCCCGTGGACAGGGCAGCTAGCATACTTGGTGCTGATGTATGAACCTCCAAATCCACAATTAGACTGAATTCCTTCTCTTCTAGAAAGGTCACTTTCATCCACACTCTGAATTAAAGAGGGATATGGCAAAGGTATGACATCCTGGTCCTACAACACAATCAAGCATAAGTCCTTGAACAGGATGAAAGCAAAATGAGATTACTCTAGGAAAAGGCACATGTGGGCTCCCAGTTACACTAGAAATTGAGAGAAGCCAAGGATATTTCCTTGAGCCCTTTGCTCTACAAAAATTAGTTAGATTTCCTTTCAAAAATTTTTATTCTGTAGAGGATTACTTTCAACAAGTTAATTTTTATTTCAACTAATTATGTTGGAAAAGACCCTGGTGCTGGGAAAGATTGAAGGCAGGAGGAGAAGGGGATGACAGAAGATGAGATGGTTGGATGGCATCCCTGACTAGATGGACATGAGTTTGGGTAAGCTCTCGGAGTTGGTAATGGACAGGGAAACCTGGTGTGCTTTAGTCCATGGGGTTGCAAAGAGTCAGACACGACTGAGCGACCAAACTAACTGAAGAGAAAAAAATATATCATTAATTAAGAATTCATGTCATTAAATTCTGCCAGCAGTATTATTTTATTTGTTAATGTGTCATAGCTGAAAAAGTGTTAAGATACATCACAAATGACCAGGAAATCCAAGGTGACAATTAAAATGCTTGAATAATTTTATGTGTATGCAACACATACACACATATACATAAACACAACAACCCCCTCTCCAACACACAAAACAGTTTTAACTGAAAAGAGCAAAACTGTCCCAAAATCAGTTATTTATGAAAAGCAGAAGCCATGCCAAAAGCCAGTTGTAACTTAATTGCCATTTTGGTGAAGTAATAAGCTGTTTTGCATGTGTGAAAGCTGTTGACCTTCAAATGTGGTTATGCAATTAAGTTACAACAGATAAACTAATAGAAAGCCAGAAAAGAGAATATCTGAACTTTATATGTTGTTGTATAATATATTTTTTCAGTATTTACCTAAAATTAGAATATAAAACATAATATGTGATGACTATAATTCTCTTTATGTTTCAATAAGTTTTGAATTTTAACACAGCTGTAGATTTACAGATAGATATACAGAGTGCTTCTGTATACTCCTCAACCAGTTTACTCTTTTGTTACCGGCTTTTATTACCAAGGAGCAGTTGTTAAAACTAACCGACACTAGCACGTTATTCTTCACTAAATTTTAATCTCTTTTTACCAGCTTGTCTTTAATGTCCCTTTCCTGTATCCCTTCTAGGATACCACATTGCAACAATCTAGTCATTTTGTTTGGTCAGCCTTTCCTGGTCTGTGAAAATTCTCAGTCTTTCATTCTGTTTCATGAACTTCAAAGTTTCAAGGAGTACTATGCAGGTAGTTTTAGGAAGTTCTTTTATTTAGGTCTGTGTATGGTTTTTCTTATAGCTACACTGTGTTTTTGTCTTTTGGAGAGGAGTCCCATAGAGATGAAGTGCCTTTCTCTTCATGCTATATCAGGGATATGTAATATTGACACGACTCATCACTGTCTATGTAGATCTTGGTCACCTGACCCAGGTAGTGCTTGGCAGTGTATGAAGTTACTGGAAGCCCCTACTCTACCCTTATAGTCACCAAATCTTTTCATATTGTAGTCTTTGCAAGTCACTGCACACGGCCCATACTAGCAGAGTAGGGAAGGATTTAGCACCACCACCTGTAGGGGGATTGTCAACATCAATTATTTGAAATACACCTATATGGAAGATTGATCTGTTCTCTTATATTTATTTATTTGCTTATTTATATCAGTATGAATTGATGGATATTTAATTTATACTGTGTTTTATAATTCAGTTCACTGTAACTGTTATAAAAAATAAATGTCAGTTCTATTCCTCAAATTGCTTCAGTCATGGCTATTGGGAGCTCTTTCAGTTTTACTCTTGTGATCTTTTCACATGTCCCTGCCTTTTTTTAAAACATGTCCTTATTTTTTTTCACTGTAAGATACTTTGACCTCATCTTGTATTTTTCCCTGATAAAGTCCTAAATCCAACCAGTATTCCCAGAAGCCTTGATTGATTTTTTCAAACAATGTTTAAAATGAAGTTCTGGACATTGATGTGTTCTTTGTTGCTGAGATGTCCAATCCTTTTTTCTGATCCTCATCAACTTATTTAATAAGGTAGATGACCTATGACAGTAAATTATTGTTTAAAGTGAAACCACAAATGACAGAGGATAATTAATATTTATTACAGACATTGAAGTAGAAAGTGGAGGAACAAGAAGGCAGAGGAGTAGGTGCACATGGAATACATCTCTGTCCATGGATACATCAAGAATACACCCTCAGACACAAAAGTGCATGCAGAACACCAGCTGAGAGTGGCCAGGAGTACCTGACCAGCAGAAAAGAATATATGGATCCACACAAAACTTGGTAGGATTTAGTAACTAGAAGGAAAAACGGGAGTGTCAGTAGGACTTGACCTGCCCTCAGTGGGTGGGAGAAGTAAAGCAGAGGTCTGATCCCCACATTTGGGCAATTGTCTGAGTCAGAGAAGAAACATTTGAGGCTGAGAGGGAAACAGCTGATCTATGGCAGCCTAAATGGAATGAGAATCAGACAATTCTTGCTGCAGCCATATATACCTTAGATGGCACAGGTGGCTGGGAGCTGGAGTTTAGGGATTATGGAGCAATTCCTGGGCAAGGGCTGCTGTTGACTGCAGAGAGATGGATTGAGGGATGTGAGGAAGGAGATCATGGTGGGAAATGCCTGTGAAGGAAAGCAGGGCAGCCATGAAAGCAAGGTATTACTGCTGAGTCATGCATAGTGGGTGGAGCCATCACCAGAGCTTCTCTCCCACAACAACAGCATTGACAGCTGAACAATAGAGAGGCTGGCCCATCAAACTCCTGATGCATTGAATTACACAGTAGGACCCCACCCAGGGTGCCCCTTTAAGTGCTGAACACACTGATCTACAGGGTAGGATCCCCTCTATGTGCCTGATGCGCCCAACAACAGGGAAGGACCCCAGGCAAGGAAACCCTCTAAGTGCCTAAACGGGTGAAGCTACAGAGAAAGACTGGCGAAGGAGGCATTCTGATCACCAGCTACAAGAGGCTTGAAAAAAGACTGATAGGGTCATAACTCCTGCGGCAGAGGCATTCCATGTCCCTGCACATTTGGTGCCACCAAGGCCCCTGAAAGCCAAGCAGCTGTGCTATCTTCAAGCTCAATTCTCACTGGAGCAAAGCTACCACAGGCAAAAAAATTCTTACACCTAGTCAAGGGTATGGTTTTTCCTGTGGTCATGTATGGATGTCAGAGTTGGACTGTGAAGAAGGCTGAGCACCAAAGAATTGATGCTTTTGAACTTTGGTGTTGGAGAAGACCCTTGAGAGTCCTTTGGACTGCAAGGAGATCCAACCAGTCCATTCTGAAGGAAATCAGCCCTGGGATTTGTTTGGAAGGAATGATGCTAAAGCTGAAACTCCAGTACTTTGGCCACCTCATGTGAAGAGTTGACTCATTGGAAAAGACTCTGATGCTGGGAGGGATTGGGGGCAGGAGGAGAAGGGGACGACAGAGGATGAGATGGCTGGATGGCATCACTGACTTGATGGACATGAGTCTGAGTAAACTCCAGAAGATGGTGTTGGACAGGGAGGCCTGGCGTGTTGCGATTCATGATGTCGCAAAGAGTCGGACACGACTGAGTGACTGAACTATAACTATAGAACTATGCACACAAGCTCACTTTGGTAGTGTCCAACTCCTTACAAGCCTGTGAACAGACTATGTGTGGCTGGCCAGGCTTCTCTGTCAGGGGGTTGGGGGCAGGGGGGCGGTTCTCCAGGCAGGAATACTGGAGTGTATTGGCCAATATTGTTTGCCATACCTTTCTAGAGCACTATATTTCCTGCTGCCCTAGCCACCAACTCCCCTGAGTACTTGGTGCTGCCAGAACCCTTGCAACTCAAGCAGCTGCACCCTCTCCACACCTGGCCCTCACAGGGGCAAACCCAAGTCCTCCAGGACAGCCTCAGGAGCAAACCCAATGGATGACCCATATCTAGAGCTGGGAATAAAATCACAGTTGAAACCCAGGAGCAGTGTGACTAAGGAAGAAGACCCAAAACCCTCCCACCAGCTGTATATCTGCAGATTAAATCCACATGATCAATGAGGCAGACCCTGTTTCTGTGGAATATATAAAAGACCACTGAGAGCTCCCAGAAAAGAAAGTGCACTAGTTCTACAGCTGTGGACATTGGAGGCAAGAGCACAGAGGAGTAGGAGCAAATTAGAACCTGAGCTGCCCTCACAGCAGGTCCAGAGATCAGCACGGTGTTAGAGGGCATTAAGGGGGGTGGGGTGGGGGGGGTGAAATGGACTGTGACTCTCAGCGAGGGAGCGAGGGAAAGGACTCTGACAGCAATGACTCAAAAAAAAAAACATTTATCTTCTTATGTTTTGACATGTTCTGTAGATTCTTTTTTTTCTTTTTCCCTGTCTGTTGTAGTTGTCAATCTTATTGGCATTATGAAATCTAACTAAGCTTTGAGCTTTTTTTTTTTTTTTTTTCCCTCAGTCACATTTTTTTTAGTGTTGTTATGAACTTCTGCCTCTATATTGGGCTTTTGCAGTGCTGGGGAGTTTGTTTTCTTTCTCCTTTTTTTTTTTTTCATTTTTCCTCTTAATTTTTTAAACCTATTCTTCTTATTTCTACATTTATTCTTTTGTTTGCTTCTCCTACTGTTCTTTTTCCCTTGCAGTTAATCTTTAATGTATATAAAATTTAATGTATATGAATTTATATAACCCACTCCAATATTCTTTTTTTTTATTTTTTATTTTTTATTTTTTATTTATTTTTTTTTTTTCAATATTCTTGCCTGGAGAATTCCAGGCACGGGGGAGTCTAATGGACTGCCATCTATGGGGTTGCACAGAGTCGGACATGACTGAAGTGACTTAGCAGCAGCATATATATATGTGTATATTCAGTCACAATTTTTCTTGTTGTTATAAACCTCTTCCTCTGCATTGGGCTTTTGCAGGTCTGTGGAGTTTCCTTTTCTCCTCTCTTTTTTTTTCTCTCCTAACTTTTTAAAAATCTTTTCTCATTTTTACAATTTTAACTTTTAATTTTTTAAACTATTATATTTTTTCTACATTTATTCCATTGTTTGCCTTTCCTACTGTCCTTTTCCCCTTGCAATTAATCTTTAATATATATAAATCTTTTTCATCTACCTCTATTTAACTTTGCATAGCTATTCTTTCTTTCTTTCCTTTCCTCTCAACATATTTGTTAGTTTTGTTTTCATTGCTTTATTCCTCACTTGGCACATTGCTTTAGTTTTTAGTTGTTTTTTTTTTTTCTTTTCTTTTTCCAGTTTGTCCTTTAGTTAGTTTTGTTCTGGTAGACATAATTTTCAGTCCTCTTTGTTCACCAGGTCAATCTATTGTACTTTATTTTTGTTGGACTGCTTTCACTTTATTCATGGCTATATGTATATGTGTATTTTCTATTATTTTAATTATTATTTGCCTGATTTTGTAACTTTCATTTGTCTGGGGCTCATCTTTGTCTCATTTTTTGACATTTGTTTTAATCTTACTTAATGTCATTTAAAAAAACCACTTGTGAAAAAAAAAACAAAAAAACAAAACAAAAAAAAACAAACAAAAACAACTTTCCTCACCAGAAATTAAGCCCTGAGCCTTTGGAGTGGGAGTACTGACTCCAAGACCCTAGACTACCAGAGAAATAACTCTAGAGAGTATCAAATAGTGATAACTCACACAAAGGAAACCACTGTAATACAAGACCCAGCATCACCCAACCACCAATAGCATGCTGAGCAGGACACCTCATCTAAACAACAAACAAAACAAAAATACAAACCCAGTCATCAGAAGACAGGATTACCACCTTACTCAGTCTTGCCCATCAGAGGAAAAACAAACAAACAAACAAACAACAACAACAACTCAGCACAAATCTCACCCTATAAGAAGCTTACACAAACCACTGAGCCAAACTTAGAGGGCAGAAACCAAAAGGAAGAAAGAATACAACTTTGAAGCCTGGGAAAAGGAGACCTCAAACAGAAAAATAATAATAAAATAAGCTAATAATAATGAAAAGGCAGAGAAATATTACACAAAGGAAGAAACAAACTAGTAACACAGAAGTCTAAATAAATGAAGAGGAAATAGGCAAACTACCTGAAAAGTAGTTCAGAATAATGATAGTAAAGATGATCAAAAAACTTGAAAGCAAAATGGAGAAAATCCAAGAATCAATTAACAAAGACTTAGAAGAATTAAAAAATAAACGTGCAGAGACAAACAACACAATTACTGAAATTAAAAATACTCTAGAAGAAATCAATAGCAGAATATCTGAAGCAGAAGAACAAATCAGTGAGATGGAAGATAAAATGATAGAAATAACTTTTGAAGAGTAGAATAAAGTAAAAAGAATGAAAAGAACTGAAAATAATCTCAGATAACTCTGGGACAATATCCAATGCACCAACATTCAAATAATAGGATTCTCAGAAGAAGAAGAGAAAAATAAATGTTATGAGAGAATTTTTGAAGAGATTATAGTTGAAAATTTCCCCAACATGGCAAAGGAAACAGTCAATCAAGTCCAAGAGGCACAAAGAGTCCTATACAGGATAAATCCAAGGAGAAACATGCCAAGACACATACTCAACTAACAAAGACTAAACACAAAGAAAGAATATTAAAAGCAGCAAGAGTGAAGCAACAAGTAACATATAAGAAAAAACCCATATGCTTAACAGCTTATCTTTCAGCAGACAATCTGCAGGCCCGAAGGTAATGGCAGGATATATTTAAAGTGCTGAAAGGAAAAAATCGACAACCAAGATTACTGTACCCAGAAAGGACCTCATTCAAAACTGATGAAGAAATCAAAAGCTATCACAATTCAGTATCACCAAACTAGCTTCACAACAAAAGTTAAATGGATTTGCATAGTTAAGAAATACAAGAGAAGAAAAAACATCTCAAAATTAACCCCAAACAATTAAGAAAATGGCAATAGGAACATATATATCAAAAATTACTTTAAATGTAAATGGAGTAAATGTGCCAACCAAAAGACACAGACTGGCTGAATGGATACAAAAACAAAACCCATATATATATGTATATATATATATACATATATATATGTATGTATGTATGTATATGTATATGTATATATATACTGTCTACAAGAAACCCACTTTAGACGTCAAGACACATATAGACTGAAAGTGAGAGAATGGAAAAAAATATATTCCATGCAAATGGGAGCAAAAGAAAGCTGGAGTATCAATCCTCATACTAGACAAAACAGACCTTAAAATAAAGAAGATTTCAAAAGATAAGGAAGGACACAACATAATGATCAAGGAATCAATCCAAGAGGAAGACATAACAATTGTAAATATCTATGTACCCAACATAGAAGCACCTTAATACATAAGGCAAACACTAACAGACATAAAAGGAGAAACTGACAGTAACACAGTATTAGTAAGAAATTTTAACACCTCACTCATACCAATGGACAGATCATCAAAACAGAAAGTTAATAAGTGAACACGTCTTAAATAATATATTTAGATGAGATGAATCTCATTGATATCCTCAGGACATTCCACCCAAATGCAGAAGAATACACCTTCTTCTCAAGTGCACATGGAACATTCTCCAGGATAGACCACCTCTCGGATCACAAATCAAAATTCAGTAAATTTAAGAAAATTGAAATCGGATCAAGCATCTTCTCTGACCACAATGCTATGAGACTAAATATCAATTACAAGAAAAAAAAAACTATAAGAAACACAAACACACGGAGATTAAAAAACAAGTTTCTAAATAACCAACAGTTTACAGAAGAAATCAAAATGGAAATCAAAAAGCTTCTAGAAACAAATGACAATGAAAACATGACAACTCAAAACTTATGGGATGCAGTAAAAGCAGTTCTAAGAGAAAAGTTTATAGCAATACAATCTTACCTCAAGAAATAAAGAAAACATCAAATAGCCTAACTTTACACCTAAAACAACTGGAAAAAGAAAAACAAACAAACAAAACCCCAAAATTAGTAGAAGGAAAGAAATCATAAAGATCTGAGCAGAAATAAGTACAAAAGAAATGAAAGAAACAGTAGTAAACATTAATAAAACTAAAAGCTGGTTCTTTGAGAAGATAAACAAAATTGACAAACCTTTAGTCAGACTCATCAAGGAAAAAAAAGAGAGAAGAATCGAATCAATAAAATTAAAAATGAAAAAGGAGAGGTTACAGCAGACAATACAGTTGTACAAAGGATTATAAGAGACTATTATTCACATATTTACTATATGGCAGTAAAATGGATAACCTGGAAGAAATGGACAGATTCTTAGAAAAGTTCAGTCTTCCAAAACTGAACCAAGAAGAAATAGAAATTATGAACAACCCAATCATAAGCACTGAAATTGGAGCTATGATCAAAAATCTCCCCAAAAACAAAAGCCCAGGAAAAGATGGCTTCACAGGAGAATTCTATCAAACATTATGAGAAGAGATAATAGCTAACCTTCTAAAACTCTTTCAAAAAATTGCAGAGGAAGGAACACTTCCAAACTCATTCTATGAGACAACCATCAATCACCCTGATACCAAAACCAAACACAACACACAAAAAGAAAACTATAGGCCACCAATATCACTGATGAATATAGATGCAAAAATCCTCAACAAAATTTTAGCAAACAGAATTCAGCAACACATCAAAAAGCTCATATACCATGATCAAGTTAGGTTCATTCTAGGAATACAAAGATTCTTCAATATATGCAAATCAATTAGGGTGATACACCATATTAACATATTGAAAGACAAAAACCATATGATAATCTCCATAAATGCAGAAAAAGCCTTTGATAAAATTCTGTACCCGTTTATAATTAAAACTCTTCAAAAAATGGGCATAGAAGGAACCTACCTCAAATTCAGTTCAGTTGAGTTCAGTCGCTTAGTCGTGTCTGACTCTTTGCAACCCCATGAATCACAGCACGCCAGGCCTTCCTGCCCATCATCAAGTCCCAGAGTTCACTCAGACTCACGTCCATCGAGTCAGTGATGCCATCCAGTCATCTCATCCTCTGTCATCCCCTTCTCCTCTTGCCCCCAATCCCTCCCAGCATCAGAGTCTTTTCCAATGAGTCAACTCTTCGCATGAGGTGGCCAAGGTACTGGAGTTTCAGCTTTAGCATCATTCCTTCCAAAGAAATCCCAGGGCTGATTTCTTTCAGAATGGACTGGTTGGATCTCCTTGCAGTCCAAAGGACTCCCAAGAGTCTTCTCCAACACAACACCTCAAATTAGTAAAGGCCATATATGATAAGCCTACAGCAAATATTATTCTCAATGGTGAGAAACTGAAAGCATACCCCCTCACATCAGGAACAAAACAAGAGTGTCCACTTTCACCACAATTTCTCAATATAGTTCTGGAAGTCCTAACTACAGCAATCAGAGAAGAAAAAGAAATAAAATAAATCCAGATTGGAAAAGAAGAAGTAAAACTCTCACTGTTTGCAGATGACATCATCCTTTACATATAAAACCCTATAGATAGCATCAGAAAATTACTAGAGCTAATCAGTGAATTTAGCAATTTTGCAGGGTACAAAATCAATACACAGAAATCACTTGCATTTCTATATACTAACAATGAAAATCAGAAAGAGAAATTAAGGAATCAATCCCATTCACCATTGCAACAAAAGAATTAAATACCTAGGAATCAACTTACCTAAGACAAAACAACTGTACACAGAAAATTATAACGCACTGATTAAAGAAATAAAAGATGACATAAAAACATGGAGAGAGATATCCTATATTCCTGGGTAATAAGAATCAATATTGTGAAAATGGCTATACTTCCAAATGCAATCTACAGATTCAATGTGATCCTTATCAAATTACCAACAGCATTTTTTACAGAACTAGAACAAAACATTTCACAATTCATATGGAAACACAAAAGACCCTGAATAGCCAAAGCATTATTGAAAAAGAATGGAGCTGTAGGAATGAATCTTCCTGACTTCAGATTATACTACAAAGCTACAGTCATCAAGATGGTATGATACTGGCACAAAAACAGAAATATAGACCAATGGAACAAGATAGAAAGCCCAGAAATAAACCCATGCACCTATAGGTATCTTCTTTTTGACAAAGTAGGCAAGAATATACAGTGGGGCAGAGACAGCCTCTTCAATAAATGGTGCCTGGAAAACTGGACAGCTGGATATAAAAGAATGAAATTAGAACACTTCTTAAAACAAGCAACAATTTGAACTGGACCTGGAACTACAGACTGGTTTGAAATAAGGAAAGAAGTACGTCAAGTCTGAATATTGTCACCCTGCTTTTTTAACTAATATGGAGAGCACATCATGAGAAACACTGGGCTGGATGAAGCACAAGCTAGAATCAAGATTGCCAGGAGAAATGTCAATAACCTCAGATATGCAGATGACACCACCCTTATGGCAGAAAGTGAAGAAGAACTGAAGAACCTCTTGATGAAAGTAAAAGAGGAGAGTGAAAAAGTTGGCTTAAAGCTCAACATTTAGAAAACTAAGATCATGGCATCCAGTCCCATCACTTCATGGGAAATAAATGGGGAAAGAGTGGAAACAGTGTCAGACTTTGTATTTCTGGGCTCCAAAATCACTGCAGATGGTGATTGCAGCCATGAAATTAAAAGATGCTTACTCCTTGGAAGGAATGTTATGACAAACCTAGACAGCATATTGAAAAGCAGAGACATTACTTTGTCAACAAAGGTCCATCTAGTCAAGGCTATGTTTTTTCCAGTAGTCATGTATAGTACTGAGAGTTGGTCTATAAAGAAAGTTGAGTGCTGAAAAATTGATGCTTTTGAACTGCGGTGTTGGAGACTTTTGAGAGTCTCTTGGGCTGCAAGGAGATCCAACTAGTCCATCCTAAGGGAGCTCAGTCCTGGGTGTTCATTGGAAGGACCAATGTTGAAGCTGAAACGCCAATACTTTGGCCACCTGGTACAAAGAGCTGACTAATTTGAAAAGATCATGATGCTGTGAAAGATTGAGGGCAGGAGGAGAAACAGATGAAAGAGGATGAGATGGTTGGATGGTATCACTGACCCTATGGACATAGGTTTGGGTAGACTCCAGGAGTTGGTGATGGACAGGGAGGCCTGGTGTGCCACAGTTCATGGGGTTGCAAAGAGTCAGACATGACTGAATGACTGAACCGAACTGATAACACCATACACAAAGATAAACTCAAAATGGATTAAAGACCTAAATGTAAGACCAAAAACTATAAAACTCTTAGAGGAAAACACAGGCAGAACATTTGATGACATAAATTGAAGAAAGATCCTCTATGACCTATCTCTTAGAGTAACAGAAATAAAGACAAAAGTAAACAAGTGGGACCTGATTAAACTTAAAAGCTTTTTCACAGCAAGGTAAACTATAAGCAAGGTGAAAAGACAACCCTCACAATGGGAGAAAATAATAGCAAATGAAACAAATGACAAAGGATTAATTTCCAAAATGTACCAGCAGCTCATACAACTCAATACCAGGAAAAGAAACAACCCACCCAATAAAACAGTGGGGAAAAGACCTAAACAGACATTTCTCCAAAGAAGACATACAGATGGCTAAGAAAAATGCTCAACATCACTCATTAGTAGATAAATGCAAATCACAACCACAATGAGATATCATCTCACACCAGTCAGAATGGCCATCAACAAGAAGTCTACAAATGGTAAATGCTGGACAGGGTGTGGAGAAAAGGGAACACTCTTGCACTGTTGAAATGTAAATTGATACAGCCACTATGGAAGATGGTATGGAGATTCCTTAAAAAAAAAAAAAATAGGAATAAAACCACCATATGACCCAACAATCCCACTCCTATTCATATACCCTGAGGATATAAAACCAGGGTTGAAAAAGACACACATATGCCATTGTTCATTGCAGCACTGTTTACATTAGCTAGAGCATGGAAACAACCTAGATGCCCATCGACAGATGAATGGATAAAGGAGGTGTGGTACATATACACAATAGAATATTACTCAGCCATAAAAAGGAACACATTTGAGTCAGTTCTGATGAGGTGGATGAACCTAGAATCTATTATATGAGTGAAGTGAGTCAGAAAGAGAAAGATAAATATCATATTCTAATGTGCATATATGGAATCTAGAAAAATGGTTCTAAAGAATTGAAACAGACATAGAGAATAGACTTATGGACATGGGAAGAGGGGAGGAGAGAATGAGATGTATGGAGAGTAACATGGAAACTTACATTACCATATGTAAAATAGTGCATGGGAATCTGCTGCATGGTTCAGGAAACTCAAACATGGGCTCGGTATCAACCTAGAGGGGTGGGATGGGGAGGGAGATGGGAGGGAGATTCAAAACGGAAGGAATAAATGTATACTTATGGCTGATTCATGTTGAGGTTTGACAGAAAGCAACAAAATTCTGTAAAGCAATTATTCCTCAACAAAAAAATAAAAAAATTATTAAGAGATGGCAGAGAGATTTCTTTTTCTCCTGCTCTCCACATAAATCCTTCACAAACAAACAAAAAGAAAGTGGAAAGTGAAGTTAAACTGTTTTGTACACTGGCCCAATCTGTTTAATTATTATTCTCCTTATAATTAACATAAAGATCCTCACCACCTAAAAAAATATTGGACTCAAAAATCAATGTTAATTCAAGTCTCAGATTCTGTGTTCCTGAAGACTTCATCATTTGAGCAACCAAAGAGTTGCTGAGGGAATTTGAGTATATTTCATTGAGTATTTCTAGTTTATAAAGTGTTAAGTGTGGATAAGAGAGGTCACATGGCACAGATGTGTCACGTTATTGCAAAGGCCAAGTTATTGCAAAAATGAGACTGGATTTTAGGTTGTGTATGTTCTTATTTAGTTTGTTTTTCACAAAACAAAATAGCACCTAACACCCCATATCTGATATTATAGATGATGATAACGCTACTGCCTAATTTTTAGAGTTGTTTTAAGAACAAATATTGAATGAACTCATGAAAAAGCATATTAATGCATGTTCAAATAGAAAATAATTACCCTCATTATCCCAAAACATTGGTTTATATATGCGAAATGGATGGGAAAATTAAAATATATGATATGACAATTATACTCCAGGGGTTATATATGCATCATTTAATCTACCTGAAAAAGTTGTGATTATCATTATTTCACAAATACATGTTTCAAAACAGAGAGTTTAATTAACTTGTTCAGGGTCATTCCACTGGTAAGTTTGATAAATTGAAGTAAACCATACTCAGATTTTTTTCCCCACTTCAAAACTTGTATTCTCTGCATTACTTCAAGATTCCCATTTCTTTTTCTTAGGATATGTGCTTTAGAAAGAGCTTATGGAAGCAACCTTTCCATTTTCGTTAAGCCTATATGCTATTTTATATTGCTTATTCTTTATATATTGCTCTGTATTATACTTAATCATGAGCAAGTTTCATCTCTTTTTCAATTATCTGCTTCCAAAATGCATTTAATCATACTGAGGATGTGATAAGTGACTCCTGAATAAATACATGTTCTTCCCTACAAAAATAAAAGAAGAAATTAAAATGAAATAAAATCTCAAGCTGACTTTTTTTTTATTAGTTGATTGTCCATGACAAAGCAGGACATTTCTGATTTAGTGGATCCTTTGGTAAAGAAGGTTTAGATTGCTTAAATTGACTCCTTATTGCAAAATTCAGACTTAAATTGAAGAAAATAAGGAATACCACTAGGCCATACAGGTATGACCTAAATCAAAGTCCTTATTATTATACAGTGGAAGTGACAAATAGATTCAAGGAATAAGTTCTGAGAGAGTGCCTGAAGAACTATGGATGGAGGTTTATACTATTGTACAAGGGGTAGTGAACAAAACCATTCCCAAGAAACAGAAATAACACAAGGCAGAATGCTTGTTCAAAGAGACCTCATAAATAGCTGAGAAAAGAATAGAAGTGAAAGGAAAAGGAGAAAAAGAAAGATATATCTCTTTGAATGGAGAGTTCCAAAGAATAGCAAGTAGAGATAAGAAAGACTTCCTAAGTGAACAATGAAAAGAAATAGAAGAAAACAACAGAATGGGAAAGACTAGAGATCTCTTCAAGAAACTGGAGATAGCAAGGGAACATTTCATGCAAAGATGGTCACATAAAGGACAGAAATTTTATGGCCCTAACAGAAGCAGAAGATATTAAGAAGAAGTGGCATGAATACACAGAAGAACTGTTCAAAAAAGGTCTTAATACCCAGATAACTACAATGGTGTGATCCCTCATCTAGAGTCAAACATCCTGGAGCGTGAAGTCAAGTGGGCCTTTAGGAAGCATCGTGATGAAAAAAGCTAATGATGGAATTCCAGCTAAGCTATTTCAAATACTAATAGATGGTACTGTTAAAATGCTGCACGCAATATGCCAACAAATTTGGAAAACTCAGAAACCACAGGACTGGAAAAGTTAAGTTTTCATTCCACTTCCGAAGAGAGGGCCGTGCTAAAGAATGTACAAACTACTGCACAATTGCACTCATTTCATATGCTAGCAAGATAAATTCTCAAAATCTTTAAAGCTAGGCTTCAACAGTACCTGAACCAAGAACTTCCAGATGAACAAGTTGATTTAGAAAAGGCAGAGGAACCAGAGAGCAAATTGCCAATATTCATTTGATCACAGAAAAAGCAAGGGAATTCTAGGGGGGGGGGGGGGGGGAATCTACTTCTGCTTCACTGACTACACTAAAGCATTTGACTGTGTGGATCACAACCCAGTCTATGTAAAATTCTTAAATGGATTGGAATACCAGATCACCTTATCCGTCTCCTGAGAAACCTGCATTCAAGTCAAGAAGCAACAGAACCAGATATAGAGCAATAGACTGATTCAAAAATAAAAAGAAGCATGTCAAGGCTGTGTATGGTCACCCTGCTTATTTAACTTATATGCTGAGTTCATCATGCCAAATGCCAGACTGGATGAATCTCAAGCTGGAATCAAGATTACCAGGAGAAATATAAATAAACTCACATATGCAGGTGACACTACCCTTATGGCAAAAACATACGAAAGAGCCTCTTGATGAAGGTGAAAGACGAGAATGAAAAAGCCGGCTTAATAGTCAACATTCAAAAAACTAAGGTCATTTCATCCAGTCCCATCACTTTATGGCAAAATGAATGGGGGAAAAGCAAAAACAGTGACAGGCTTTATTTTATTGGACTCCAAAATCACTATGAACTGTGACTGTAGTCATGAAATTGAAAGACACTTGCTCCTTGGAAGGAAAGCTA
The DNA here is from genome assembly GCF_042477335.2 of Ovis canadensis. Classification (NCBI taxonomy): domain Eukaryota; kingdom Metazoa; phylum Chordata; class Mammalia; order Artiodactyla; family Bovidae; genus Ovis; species Ovis canadensis. Next base: position 59,605,894 of record NC_091254.1, read on the forward strand.
TGACAAAATTAGACAGTATATTGAAAAGCAGAGACATCACTTTGCCAACAAAGGTCTGTATAGTCAAAGCTATGGTTTTATGGTTTTTCCAATAGTCATGTATGAATGTGAGAGTTGGACCATAAAGAAGGCTGAGCACTGAAGAACTGATGCTTTCAAACTGTGGTGCTGAAAAAGACTCTTGAGAGGCCCTTGGACAGCAAGGAGATCAAACCAGTCAATCCTAAAGGAAATCAACCCTGAATATTCATTGGAAGGACTGATGCTGAAGCTCCAGTCCTTTGGCCACTTGATTCAAAGAGCTGACTCATTGGAAAAGACTTTGATGCTGGAAAAGATTGAAGGCAGGAGGAGAAGGCAGCAACAGAGGATCAGATGGTTGAGTGTCATCACTGACTCTGTGGGCATGAGTTTGAGCAAGTTCCAGGGGTTGGTGAAGGACAGGGAAGCCTGGCCTGCTGCAGTCCATGGAGTTGCAAAGATTTGGTCAGACGGAGCAACTGAACATTAACGAATGCTACTGCAATTCTTAAAATGAACTCTCAGATATATTTCCATGTATATTGTTTGAATCAGAATATTCTGATAAATATAACTGAAAGTCAGATGAGGTTTGATAAAATGATACTAACAGAAACCCCAGGATTAGGCAGTCTTGGAGCTCTTTGACACATTAGTGATGGCTTAAAGGACCTGGGTTCTTGCCTTCTCTGTTCCATCAATTCCTTGAATTCTATCTTCAGGTTTGTCACCAGTGTTTGAAAGATCATTGTGTCAGCTTCAAGTTTTGCATCCTTTCATATGGTAATATTCAAAACAGCATAAAGTGGTGGCAAAATCAAAATTTTTTCCTTATATTGCTCTCTTTTTCATCAGGAAGAAGAATCTTTCTAGAAGTCTTTTGGTTATTTCCCTCTTACATCCTATTGGTGAAACTAGGTTTTTCTAATACAATAGCTAGTAAAAGGGACTATGATTAGCATAACAGAAGTGCAACAATTCACACCTAAGATTAGGTGTGAGTGAAGTAAAGTCTCTCATTCCTGTCTGACTATTTGTGACCCCATGGACTGTAGCCTACCAGGCTCTTCGGTCCATGGAATTTTCCAGGCAAGAGTACTGGAGTGGGTTGACATTTCCTTCTCCAGGGGCTCTTTCCAACCCAGGGATCGAACCCGGGTCTCCTGTACTGCAGGCAGACGCTTTACCGCCTGAGCCACCAGGGAAGCCCAAGATTAGGTGTTCAGTTAAGTTCAGTTCAGTTGCTCAGTCGTGTCTGACTCTTTGTGACCCCATGAATTGCAGCACACCAGGCCTCCCTGTCCATCACCAACTCCCGGAGTTCACTCAGATTCACATCCATCGAGTCTGTGATGCCATCCAGCCATCTCATCCTCTGTCGTCCCTTTTTCCTCCTGCCCCCCATCCCTCCCAGCATCAGAGTCTTTTCCAATGAGTCAACTCTTCGCATGAGGTGGCCAAAGTACTGGAGTTTCAGTTTTAGCATCAGTCCTTCCAATGAAATCCCAGGGTTGGTCTCCTTTAGAATGGACTGGTTGGATCTCCTTGCAGTCCAAGGGACTCTCAAGAGTCTTCTCTAACACCACAGTTCAAAAGCATCAATTCTTCGATGCTCAGCTTTCTTCACAGTCCAACTCTCACATCCATACATGACCACTGGAAAAACCATAGCCTTGACTAGACGGACCTTTGTTGGCAAAGCAATGTCTATGCTTTTCAATATGCTATCTAGATTGCTCATAATTTTTCTTCCAAGGAGTGAGCATCTTTTAATTTCATGGCTGCAGTCACCATCTGCAGTGATTTTGGAGCCCCCAAAAATAAAGTCTGACACTGTTTCCACTGTTTCCCCATCTATTTCCCATGAAGTGATGGGATCAGATGCCATGTACTGCTATACAAAAGCAAAATCATGGTAACAAAGAAGAAAGCATGGTTCCTATGGGATAGTGAGCCAACAGTGCTTTCCACAAGTGTATCCAGGCTATAAATCCCATCTCCATTGTCAAAGAATATAGCTGGGGTCAAAAGGCAAAAAAAAAAAAAAAAAAGAGAGAGAGAGAGAGAAAGTAGAGAACTGACCTGCTTTAGAAGTGAGTAGAGAGAGATCTAAGTTCCAATGTCCCAGGCTGAGGTCTGGCCTGCCCAAGATGCTAGTGTTCTCTGATGAATTTGATGACATTTATCTTCAGAAGGATGTTGGCAACATATCAAGATTATGATGACTGGGCAGTATGATAAATATAAGTTAAAACATGACAACATTGCAAATCAGCTATACTTCAACTAAGAGAAAAAGCAAAAGTGAAGCAAAAATAAATAAATAAAACAATGACAACAGCATGAATTTAGCCAACAGCTGGACCTAAACGTTAAAAATTAGTCAGCTGGAAAAAGAGAGATATTTAAGTCTGGCCATCTATCAGGTCCTGATTCAAGAGTATTGGATGGAATACATGTCCTCAATGAGTGCCAAATAAATTTGAAAAAATAATAATAATTTAATAATTCCTGGGTTCTCACTAAGTGGAGGACAAAGTTCTACATCTAGAAGATAGGTTACCAGGTGTGAAGTCAGAGACACTGCACTTTTAAAGACTGTAAACTTGTAAATCACTGGGTTATTATAAGGTAGAGATATTTACCCCCCCCAAAATCCATGCTTTGCTTTGATATTCTCAGGTATTGTGTGGGGTTGTGCTGCTAACCTGAATGGTTCCATTATCTGTGGCAAAACAGACCAATCCCAAGAGTGATGAAACATTTCATAGAATAGTTATCTTGTTTCCAAAGCAAGGAGCAGCGGCTGTGCTTTGCTGGAGCAGCTGTGAAGAGATACCCCACGCCCAAGGTAAGAGAAACTCAAGTAAAATGGTAGGTGTTGCAAGAGGGCATCAGAGGGCAGACACACTGAAACCATACTCACAGAAATCTAGTCAATCTAATCACACTAGGACCACAGCCTTGTCTAACTCAATGAAACTAAGCCATGACCACAGGGCAACCCAAGACGGGCAGGTCATGGCGGAGAGGTCTGACCGAATGTGGTCCACTGTAGAAGGGAATGCCAAATCACTTCAGTATTCTTGCCTTGAGAACCCCATGAACAGTATGAAAGGCAAAATGATAGGATACCAAAAGAGGAACTCCTCAGGCCAGTAGGTGCCCAATATGCTACTGGAGGTCAGTGGAGATATAAATCCAGAAAGAATGAAAGGATGGAGCCAAAGCAAAAACAAAACCCAGTTGTGGATGTGACTGGTGATAGAAGCAAGGTCCGATGCTGTAAAGAGCAATATTGCATAGGAACCGGAAATGTCAGGACTATGAATCAAGGCAAATTGGAAGTGATCAAAGAGATGGCAAGAATGAACGTTGACATTCTAGGAATCAGCAAACTAAAATGGACTGGAATGGGTGAATTTAACACAGATGACCATTATATCTACTACTGCGGGCAAGAATCCCTCAGAAGAAATGGAGTAGCCATCACGGTCAATAGAAGAGTCTGAAATGCAGTATTTGGATGCAATCTCAAAAATGACAGAATGATCTCTGTTCATTTCCAAGGCAAACCATTCAATATCACAGTAATCCAAGTCTATGCCCCAACCAGTAATGCTGAATAAGTTGAAGTTGAATGGTTCTATGAATACCTACAAGACCTTTTAGAGCTAACACCCAAAAAAGATGTCCTTTTCATTATAGGGGAATGGAATGCAAAAGTAGGAAGTCAAGAAACACCTGGAGTAACAGGCAAATTTGGCCTTGGAATACAGATTGAAGCAGGGCAAAGACTAATAGAGTTTTGCCAAGAAAATGCACTGGTCATAGCAAACACCCTCTTCCAACAACACAAGAGAAGACTCTACCCATGGACATCACCAGATGGTCAACACCAAAATCAGATTGATTATATTCTTTGCAGCCAAAGATGGAGAAGCTCTATACAATCATCAAAAATAAGACGCAGACCTGACTGTGGCTCAGATCATGAACTCCATATTACCAAATTCAGACTTAAATTGAAGAAAGTAGGGAAAACTGCTAGACCATTCAGGTATGAACTAAATCAAATCCCTTATGATTATACAGTGAAAGTGAGAAATAGATTTAAGGGCCTAGATCTGATAGAGTGCCTGATGAACTATGGAATGTGGTCTGTGACATTGTACAGGAGACAGGGATCAAGACCATCCCCATGGAAAAGAAATGCAAGAAAACAAAATGGCTGTCTGGGGAGGGCTTACAAATAGCTATGAAAAGAAGAAAGGTGAAAAGCCAAGGAGAAAAGGAAAGATATAAGCATCTGAATGCAGACTTCCAAAGAATAGCAAGAAGAGATAAGAAAGACTCTTCAGAGATCAATGTAAGGAAATAGAGGAAAACAACAGAATAGGAAAGACTAGAGATCTCTTCAAGAAAATTAGAGACATCAAGGGAACATTTCATGCAAAGATGGGCTCGATAAAGGACAGAAAAGGTCTGGACCTAACAGAAGCAGAAGATATTAAGAAGAGATGGCAAGAATACACAGAAGAACTATACAAAAAGGATCTTCATGACCCGGATAATCACGATGGTGTGATCACTCATCTACAGCCAGAAATCCTGGAATGTGAAGTCAAGTGGGCCTTAGAAAGCATCACTATGAACAAAGGTAGTGGAGGTGATGGAATTCCAGTGGAGCTATTTCAAATCCTGAAAGATGATGCTGTGAAAGTGCTGCACTCAATATGTCAGCAAATTTGGAGAACTCAGCAGTGGCCACAGAAGTGGAAAAGGTCAGTTTTCATTCCAATCCCAAAGAAAAGCAATGCCAAAGAACGCTCAAACTACTGCACAATTGCACTCTTCTCACACACTAGTAAAGTAATGCTCAAAATTCTCCAAGCTAGGCTTCAGCAATATATGAACCGTGAACTTCCTGATGTTCAAGCTGGGTTTAGAAAAGGCAGAGGAACCAGAGATCAAATTGCGAACATCCACTGGACCATGGGAAAAGCTAGAGAGTTCCAGAAAAACATCTATTTCTGCTTTATTAACTATGCCAAAGCCTTTGACTGTGTGTATCACAATAAACTGTGGAAAATTCTTCAAGGGATGGGAATACCAGACCACCTAACCTGCCTCTTGAGAAATCTGTATGCAGGTCAGGAAGCAACAGTTAGAACTGGACATGGAACAACAGACTGCTTCCAAATAGGAAAAGGAGTGCCTCAAGGCTGTATATTGTCACTCTGCTTATTAAACTTATATGCAGAGTACATCATTGTCAACACTGGACTGGAAGAAACACAAGCTGGAATTAAGATTGCCGGGAAAAATATTAATAACCTCAGATACGTAGATGATACCACCCTTATGCATAAAGTGAAGAGGAACTAAAAAGCCTCTTGATGAAAGTAAAAGAGGAGAGCTAAAAAGTTGGCTTTAATCTCAACATTCAGAAAATGAAGATCATGGCATGCGGTCCCATCACTCCATGGGAAATAGATGGAGAAACAGTGGAAACAGTGTCAGATTTTATTTTATTTTATTTTATTTTATTTTATTTTTGGCTTCAAAATCACTGCAGATGGTGACTGCAGCCATGAAATTAAAAGACACTTACTCCTTGGAAGAAAAGTTATGACCAACCTAGATAGTATATTCAAAAGCAGAGACATTACTTTGCCGACTAAGGTCCGTCTCGTCAAGGCTATGGTTTTTCCAGTAGTCATGTATGGATGTGAGATTTGGACTGTGAAGAAGGCTGAGCGCTGAAGAATTGATGCTTTTGAACTGTGGTGTTGGAGAAGACTCCTGAGGGTCCCTTGGACTGCAAGGAGATCCAACCAGTCCATTCTGAAGGAGATCAGCCCTGGGATTTCTTTGGATGGAATGATGCTAAAGCTGAAACTCCAGTATTTTGGCCACCTCATGCGAAGAGTTGACTCATTGGAAAAGACTCTGATGCTGGGAGGGATGGGGGGCAGGAGAAGAAGGGGACGACAGAGGATGAGATGGCTGAATGGCATCACTGACTCGATGGAAATGAGTCTGAGTGAACTCCGGGAGTTGGTGATGGACAGGGAGGCCTGGCGTGCTGCGATTCATGGGGTTGCAAACAGTCAGACAAGACTGAGTGACCTAACTGAACTGAACAGAACTTGATGTTGATGGATATCAGACACTATGCACATATATGAGATTCTTTCATTTGTCCAACATGTTGTGAATCAGATTTTATTAACTCTATCCTTTGGAGAAAATGAGGCCCAGAACCTACATAGTCTCTAGGTCAAATTGTAAGCAATGAGGCCAAGATGGGACTCCTGTTCTGTTGACTCCAAAGCCTATATTTTAGCCCAAACACCATATGCCTCATATTTACAGTTGTCAAGCCCTGATTTACAGGAGCTGAAGTTTCTTATTCTACCAGAACTTCATGAAATCTGCTAATGAATCCGATAGCTTAGAAACCAGACAGACCATGTATTAGAGGATTGTAGAAGGCTATGTAAACAGATGCTGTCCTGTAAGGTCTAGCAAGCAGTCGAATCATCCCATTTAGACTCTCCCTGAAAATCATCTCAAAAACAGAAGTTTTGCAAATTTATGTGAGCAGAAAGAGCAGACCTGAACTGTCAGTTTGAGTGGCATGAAGAATTGTTCAGTAGATACCCAAATGAATTGTATATGTCTCATTTAATGAAGGACCTGCAATATGATATTTAATCAACACTTTTTAAGCAGATGGTTACAGTGCTAGGCAGAAAAGTAAGCATATCTTAATTTATGGATATCTGTCTGTGCAGAAAAACATGGCTAAAACATTAAATTGTTTTTCTATATCAATTTTATGAGTGTGAAATAGTACCTGGGTACATTCCTATACTCTGAATTTGAAATGCACACAAAGGACAGGAAAAATATGAAAACTGCTTAGAGAAAAGATGATCTCAACTAAAGGTAGAATGATAAGTTTTACAAAGCATTATTTTAAATATGAATTTTTAAATGTGTCTGCCAGAAATTCAAATTAGCTGTCCCATATTGTGAGCCTTTTAAGTGTCAACTTTTGTTTTCAAAGAAGCATATGTCAAATTTTGAAGAATGGAATAAACTAAAGAAATTGTAACTATAGAAAAATATTAAATTATTATCACAGTTCTAATTATCTGTAAATTATTAAGTATAGGATATAATCAAAAATAATAAAAAACATATAAAAATGTTCATTATTTTCAAAAAGTTTGGTATTTGCTATCTAAATGTTTCATAAAAGAAAGAACATTATTTTTAGAAATTGTCTATAACCCCTGGAAACTAAAATACCTGTGGAATAATATTAAATTTAAAAAATAATTTTACATTGGATTATTACAAGAAAGCAGCTTCTTCTCTTCACTTTGAAGTGAGAGGCCAGTGATAATCAGAATAACAACTACATACTAAGTACTTACTGTGGGCCAGATATTTTTTAAAGGAGATGAATTTCTTAAGTATATGATATTTGTACCATAAGTTTAGAGATGGTGTTAGTTATATATGATAACAATTGATAGCTATTATTAACGTAAGCATTATGGCCATTACAAACAGATTTTTCTCTAATAACTAACATTATCTTTATAAAATAATTATTATCAATTTCATTTTAAGGATTAAAAAATATTTAAAGGCATTGCAAAATGTATCCAAGGTAAGTAGTAGAGAATAGTCTGATTCCAAACTGTACACCTATGAATTAAACCATTAAGCCATACAGCCATTTATATCACTTCATTTGAAGATGAACTGCTCAAATTCTAGGGTTAAACAGTCATTTGAAAGAGAAATTAAAGACAAGCTAAATCTGGTGCATATTCATAGAGAGTTTTTGATTTATATTAAGATAATTACTTGTCATGAAATGAAATGCAGAAGTTTTGTAAATTTAATGGCCCAAACAGAGTTTTTGAAATGATTAAAATGTGTGCTTTAATCCTTTTTCACATAGTGGCAGAAAATTAAATTTCTGCCCTTATCAGAATATTTTTAGTAGTTTGTAGAAAGCTCAGGTAATTGTTGCTAAAGACCCCCAAGTCCTAAAATCTAACACCACTTCTATCCTCATAGAGCTTGAAATCTCCATTCTAAGTCATTGTTAAGGTAGTGATGTTTACTATTAAAATTCAACTTATCAAAAAACAATATTTTAGATGAAATTGTATTTAGGACTATGAATTTAATTTATAGTTAAAGTACTAGTGCCCTAAGATTAAGTCTGATGACTCTTTTGCCTATATACATTCACTTACTTACCTGGTGATTTGATCCATTCTCAAAGTTAAATATGAGAAACAGGCAGATGATTTATATCTTTAGTCCAGATTTCTACCCTTAATTATAATATAGATTCAAAACCAATGCCTAATTCTACACAGAAGACTACAAATGGCTCTAAATAAATGTACACACAACTGACTTTCTGATTCCCCCACTACCACCACCATCAATTTTCTTCTCTCATGATGTTTCTCCATCTCACCTTTGGAAAGTTTATACTCAGTATCTCAGACCGATGAAAACCTTGGAGGTTGTGTGGGGGTTAATTTTAATTTTCTTTCCCTCTCTCTCATAGACATATACACATAGCACAGTTAGACATAAAATCTATTTCTTGTTCAAATGAATCAGGATACTGTAGACTTCATTTTCAATGTGTGTCTAGAATTTATCTGCTCTCCTCTACTTCCATGGCCTTCATCTTCTGTGTGTGTGTGTGTGTGTGTGTGCACACGCACGCTCATGTATGAGTCCAACTCTTTGTGACCCCACGAACTATAGCCCGCAGGCTCCACTGTGCATGGAATTTTCTAAGCAAGAATACTTGAGAGGGGGTGCCATTTTCACCTCCAGGGGATTTTCCTGACCCAGAGATAGAACCCTCATCTCCTGAATTGGCAAGTGGATTCTTTAACACCAGCACCACCTGGAAAGCCCATATGTATTCTAATATATCATTAAATTAAGGTATGATTAACATATGTGTTGTATATATGTTATATATATTTATATATATTTATATAATAACCCACAACCCAAGTTTACACATGAGTACAAGTGAATCTAGAGAATGACAGAGAAATTATTGAGTTTATAACAGCAGAAGATACAGGAACATCAAGATTGGTGTCTGTTTATGATGGTCTTGGGAAACACTGGGGTATTAAGTGAATTTCTCATACCTGAGAGCAAAGAGTGATATATAAGTAGGAGAAAAGCAATAACAATGTGGAAAGACCCATTTTAACAAATATTAACCTTAAGAAAACTGATTGGGATATGCTAACTTGAGAATGTTGCTCTGAATCTGAGTGACATATCCTTGCTAATCCTTAACATGGTGATTTTTTTTTTTCATAATTATCACAAGAAATTAGTTCAGTACCTTATTTTAACAAAAGTATTAATGAGAACAGTGACAAAACAGGCATTCAGTGTATATTTCTTAATTAATGAGTCAATAAGTGAATGCCTAGTTTTTTTAATCACATCCCAGATATCCATTCATATATGAAATCCTGGTAACAATGTTCATGAAAAGGAGTATCTGTGAAGTCTAAGACAGTCTTTTATAATTGCCTTTCCATAAATGTACAAACAAATGAAAACAAAATTAAATTAGAAAAAGAAAATATATCTGAAGCTGAAGTTCCGATACTTTGGCCACCTGATGTGAAAAACTGACTCACTTGAAAAGACCCTGATATTGGGAAAGATTGAAGGCAGGAGGAGAAGGGGATAGAAGAGAATGAGATGGTTGGATGGCATCATTGACTCGGTGGACATGAGTTTGAGCAGGCTCTGGGAGATGGTGATGGACAGGGAAGCCTAGCGTGCTGCAATCCTTGGGGTTGCAAACAGTGGAATACAACTTGAGTGACTGAACTGAACTGAACTGAAATAATGGGTAACAGTGTTTGATAAATAAGATTAGAGAAGCAACTTTGATAAGGAAGATCAATTCTGTATACTTTTAGACCCTGGAATATATTATTTTAATTATAAAGTTATTCGGTATATTCAAAATTCATGTATTGAACATCTCTAAATGTTTCAGGTTTCAAGTCATCTGGAGGAGATGGTGTATGTGCATGTGAAGGAATTCATAGGGCCTGGACTCCATCTTAGGCCTGTTCATGCTGATCATGCTCAGCCACCTTTCCAATGGACTCTGAACTCTGTGTTTAGTGCCTGTGAAAACAACAACAGAAGGATAAGACCCCTTCCAGACAGGGGAATCTTGAAAATCATAACTAGGTTGCTCATCGCCTAAGAGAAAATGTACACTAATCACCCCTTCCTCCAAACAGGCCATAAATTTTTCTGTATCAATCGGAGTGTAACCTCGGGTTTATTGATTATTGGCTAATTGTTTGACTGTTTGAGCACATGAGCACATAGCACGTGAATGATGGGGTTATTGGGATTGTATTTTCCTTGGTTTATGTAAGTCTCAAGGAATTCGGAGCGGTGGGTTCAGACACGTACACATGGGGTATAAAAGATTTTCACAAATGCTGGTTGGGGTCCTTGACTAAGAGGAGACTCTGCCTTGGGCCCGCCGGTGTAATAAACTGCACTCCACTATCTGTATTGTCCTTCTGAGTGAGTTTGTTTCCCTGAATGCGTGGCTACAACATTTGGTGCATTGGCAGGGAAACTCCTCACTTTGAGGAGACAGATCTCATTTGAGGCCACCCCGAGGCTTTGAGGCTTGAATCTCCTAGAGAGGGGAAGGCACCCCTCCCCTCTGGAAGAATTCAGCCTTTCAACGCCCGGTTTCTTTGCTTTGGCAGGTAGTGAATGGCAGCAAGGGAACTGAGCGCTCAGGTGAGGAGGAACCCACCCGGCAGGGTGGAAAAGGGGGCCTGATCACCCCCCTGGGAGGGACTAGAAGGGGCACGGACCCACAGGGGCCTGGAATAGGCAGGCAGCAGTGATTGCTTGGTACACAGGTCAATGAATGTGCTACAGTTTAGGAAGGAAATTTGTGAAGGTCATTTAAGAGGTGTGTTCACGCCTTCTCAGGGAAAATTATTACCGGCGATCGCCAGGGGATTTTTAGGATAGGAAACTGGTCCTTGTATGCTCGTATTCTGCCCTCCCCCAGGAGGTGTCCTGTCTGCTGTGAAATTCTTGACCCCCTTGAAATTGTTAGGCTAGAAGGAAAGGGATACATAAGTGAGTATAAACTGGCTTTCCCAGAGATGGCCTGGGACATGGTATATTTAACCCATCTGTGATTTCATCCGCACCTGATCAAACCCACCAAGGCAGAATGGACTTTAAGGGAGAAACAGTCTTGGACCCTGTGGTTTCTGGTTCAGCTGTACTGACTGACCAGCAGGTGAAGGCAGGCCGATTCCCCTTCTCCCTCTGGGATCTGTCAGGTAAGGCTCTTCTCACCCCAATTAGGAAGGAGGCAGAATGGCAATTTAAGTGTCATTGAATAGAAATATCAGAAGTACATAGGGTACTGAGAACTTCATAGACAGAAGGAAAAGGAAAAGTAGAAGGTCCGAGAAGGTAAGCAAGATGAGGGGAAGTGAATCTAAGGCAACTGTATTAGAGTGCATGATTAAAAGTTTTAAGAAGGGATTAGGAGGAGACTATGGGGTGAAGATGAAGCCTAACCGCCTCCACATACTCTGTGAGGTCGAATGGCCCGCTGTGGGAGTAGGATGGCCACCAGAGAACACAATGAACTTAAGAATAGTGGAAGCAGTCTATGCAGGAGGAGAGCCGGGACACCTGGATCAATATCCATATATTGACTAATGGCTAGGGTTAGCTCAAGACCCTCCTACTTGGACAAGGTTCTGTATCCAGAAGGGAAAGGGAAAAATATTAATGGCACAAAAAATGACTGATGATAAAAAAGGAAATTCTACAGATTTGGATGGGTCGACCTGACCCCTCCCCCATACTGGATAATGATGCTCCTGCCTCAGTGCTCCACCAGGACTGGAGGTGCCTTAATGCCAGATCCAGAGCCAGGTGAAGTCCTGCAGCAGCCACTGCTCCTCCGCCAGCTCTCCCCAGGGTCATAGAGCCGCCACCTCAGCAGGCTCCGATCCTAGTGACAGAGCCTTTGGCCAACACTTCCAGAATCAGGCTCCAGCCAAACCGCCCAAGCTATATCCGCCTCTCTCCATGAGTACTGACAAGAAGGGGAGGGAGACATTGCAATTAAGCAGAAACTGAGCTCTGCCAGGGAGCCAGAGGGAACGAAAGAGAACAGACAAGAGATTTGCAATGCTAGCTGCTACTCTGGGAAAGTCTATTTTGGGCCCTCCTGAAAAACTCCTCTGCCCCAGGGACAGGACAGTCCTTCAACCGGTCCCAGTCCCAACGAAGGCCCAGAGCACGAAGGCCCAGGGCCCCGTTACAGCCAAACCAGTGTGACTGGTGCTGAGCTTTTGGCCATTGGAAGAATGAATGCCCTAAGGCAAGGAAGGAAGAGGAAGCTCCTGCAGTTGTGGGGCTTGCTGACTTGGAAATTTAATAGGGCTGCCAGGGCTCAAAGATACTAGGTGCCTAAGAGCCCATGTTAACCTTAAAAGTGGGGGACCAAAACATTGACTTCATGGTGGATACAGGAGCAGATCTGTTGGTAGTAACAAAACCTGTGGCACCACTCTCCAAAAAGACTACCGCTGTAACTGGGGTATCAGGAGAAGAGATGATTAAATTGTTTTGCCAGCCCAGAAAATGTCAGATTGGGGGGAGGGGAGCACCAAGTAATTCATGAATTCCTCTACATTCCTGAGTGCCCAGTACCCCTGTTGGAAAGAGACTTGCTCTCCAAACTAGGAGCATAAGTGACTTTCTCCCCTGAGGAGAGGCCCACCTTCCGGATGGACACGATGACTTGTTTGCTCTCTCTCTCAATACCATCCCAAGATGAGTGGAGGTTGCATGAGTCTCCGAAGGAAGAACCAGGTGGGCCGGAAGAGCATGAGAGAGAGCTAACTCAATTATTCCCTGAGGTCTGGGTGAAAGACAAACTCCCCTCCCCCCCAGGCTGGCTAGACATCAAGCCCCAGTGATAATAGAACTTAAACCTTGGCTTGGAATACACCGATCCTGCCAGTCAAAAAGGAAGGAGCACAGGGCTATAGGCCTGTACAGGATCTCAAGCTAGTCAGTCAGGCTACTGTGGCTTTACACCCCACTGTTCCAAACCCCTATATCTTATTTAGCCTCCTCCCACCAAGGACTAATGTTTATACTCGCCTAGATCTCAAGGATGACTTCTTCTGTGTATTCCTCACCCCAGCGTCACAGCCCATCTTTGCCTTTGAATGGGAAGATCCAATTGGGGGCACCAAGCATCAGCTCATCTGGACTCCCCCACAAGGATTTAAGAACTCCCCAGCAATCTTTGGGGAAGACTTGGCTTCTGACCTGAGCTCATCCCATCCAGAAGAGTATGGATTTTGGCTCCTACAATATGGGGATCACCTGCTTCTGGCCGCTGAGACCAAGGAAAAATGTTGGAAAGGGACAAAAGCACTGCTCCAGCTGCTGATGGAAGCAGGTTTACTGGGTGTCGAAGAAGAAGGCACAGATCTGCAAGGAGGAGGTAAGGTATCTGGGGTTTGTTTTAAAGAAGGACACAAGGTTCCAGACCCTAGTTGGGTCCTATACACTGATGGCACTAGCCTGATAAAACAAGGACAGTGGCTTTCAGGTTAGCCAAAGCAGAAGGGGTCATCAAGACAGAAAAAGGATGGTGGAAATTGCCAAGTGGCAAATTATTGGTACTAGAGGAGCTGGCACACAATCTGGGAAGCCAAACACACCAAGCGACCCACCTAGGCCATGCTGCCTGCTCACAGGTTAATGCTGCCTCTCGGGTATTCAGACAATAACCTCCGGGTATTCAGCTGAAAGGCACACTGCCCTTTGAACACCTGGGAGTGGACTTCACTGAAATGAAACCTCACCAACACTACTGTTACCTGCTGGTCATGGTATGTACGTTCTCGGGATGGGTAGAAGCTTTTCCTACCTGGACTGAAAAAGCATCAGAAGTAAGCCGGTGCCTGCTTCGGGAAATAGTTCCCAGATTTGGACTTCCTACCAGCATTGGTTCAGACAATGACCTGGGTTTTGTTGCTGATTTAGTATAACAAATAAGCGAAACTTAAAACATCAAATGGAAACTGCACACTGCATATAGGCCCGGAGTTCTCAGATAGTGGAATGAACCAACTGGACATTAAAGAGACTCTCAAGTGGATCATAGAGACTGACTTTTCCTCGGTGGACTTGCTTCCAACGGCTCTGCTCAGACTCAGGATGATCCCACCGTCTTAAGGCTATTCTCCATATGAAACTGAGCATGGGAGGCCCCCTCCCATAATAAAACAGGTGTCAACAAATTTGCCTCAGGTAAAAGGGAATAGGGTTTCACAGCAGATGGAACTGGGTAAGGCAATAAATCGGGTAACTAAGTTTGTACAAGAAAAGGGTGCCGTTCCCCCTTGGGGAACAGATTCATGAGTCTACCCTTGGTGACCAAGTATGGGTCAAAGATTGGAAACTTGATTTGCTAGCCCCTTGGTGGAAGAGCCCTTATGTTATTCTAACTACCCTTACTGCAGTTAAAGTTAGAGGTATTGTCCCTTGGATCCATCATACGAGGGTGAAGAGAACATACCACGCAGATCCATAAAACACTGAGTGGACTGCACAGAGGGACCCCGTTGACCCTCAAGAGCCTAAGACTATCCTTAAAAAGAAGGAAAAGATCTTGGACGAACCCCTTCAGAATGAAGCTGCACAGTCAACTCCTGCTGCTTGGCCTCATCAACGTGATTTTGAATTTAACTTCCATTTCAACTCAGGACAATGTTTTCATCTCATGGGCACATTCCTATGCAGACTTCCACAACATTTCCAACTGCTGGGTATGTAGGGCTATGACTCTATCAGTGATGGATGGACTTCCTTGGTGGGTGTCACCACTCTGCCAAGGAGACTTTAAACCACTCTTCTCTTTTCTGGGATGACAAAAAAAAAAAAAAAAAAAAAAAAAGACTTTCCTCTCTCCTATCAATCATAACCTCTCCTTGCTCTATTGGTGTAAGACCTACAGTCAATAGACTCAGGTCATGGGGTTACATTTTGTATAAATGCCAGTGTAAAAAAACCTAACTTACTTGTTGTAAATCTACCCTGGTAGCCCCAGTAAATCTACCTTATTTACATGCTAGGTGGACAAGATCCATATGAGTATGGTATGAGTATATTGCTGCCTTCTTCGTACCCTCTATAGGGACAACAGATATCATGATTAAAGTAGAGGCCTTGACTAATTTCACAAAACAAGTCCTCCTAGATAGAACAAAAGCCATCCAGGCTTTAAACGAAGAGCAAATCCAAATGAGAAAACGGTAATTCATAATAGAATGGCTTTGGACATACTCACAGCTGCTCAAGGAGGGATTTACGCTATAATTAATGTTGAATGTTGTGCATACATTCCTGACTTATCTGGCAATGTATCGACTGCTTTAGATGACATGAAAAACCAGGTAAAAGCAATGTCAAATGAAAACATTCCTTGCTGGACTTTGGTCCTATCTTGGGTGAAGGAAGATTGATGGAAAACTATATTTACCACTGTTGTAGTTGTCTTGATAGTTCTGCCTTGTGGACCCTGAATTTTACAATGTATTATGAACTCTGTAACCTGAAGGTTGATGTCATTCTCCCAAATTGGTGGTCAGAGAGCCAGGGTGCAATATATTCTTATGAAAGATGCTCATAATATGAGTTAAGAGCATCAAGAGTGGGGAATGAAGAAGGAATTAATAGGGCTTGGACTCCATCTTAGGCCTATTCATCATGATCATGCTCAGCCACATTTCCAATGGACTCTGAACTCTGTGTTTAGTGCCTATGAAAACAACAACAGAAGGATAAGACACCCTCCAGACAGGGGAACCTTGAAGATCCTATCTAGGTTACTCATCACCTAAGAGAAAACATACACTAATCACCCCTTCCTCCAAACAGGCCATAAATTTTTCTGTGTCAATCGGAATGTAACCTCGGGTTTATTGATTATTGGCTAATTGTTTGCTGTTTGAGCGCATGAGCACATAGCACGTGAATGATGGGGTTATTGTAATTGTATTTTCCTTGGTTTATGTAAGTCTCAAGGAATTTGGAGTGGTGGGTTCATACACGTACACATGGGGTATAAAAGATTTTCACAAATGCTGGTCGGGGTCCTTGACTAAGGGGATACTCTGCCTTGGGCCCACCGGTGTAATAAACTGCACTCCACTCTCTGTATTGTCCTTCTGAGTGAGTGTGTTTCCCGGAACATGTGGCTACAACACGTGTGCATGCTCAGTCACTTCAGTCATGTTAGACTCTTTTTGACTCCATGTACCATAGCCCTCCAGGCTCTTCTGTCCGTGGAATTCTCCGGGAAAGAATAGTGGAGTGGGTTGCCATGACCTCCTCCAAGGGATCTTCCCAGCCCAGGGATTGAAGCCAAGTCTCCTGCTATCTCCTGCACTGCAGGCAGATTCTTTACCACTGAGCCTCCAGGGAAGCCCAGAGATGGTGCATGTACACTATATTAAGAAGACTACCTCTTATGCAAAGTGACCCAGAGCCAGTATTCTGTCCTTACCACCTTGTAATACAAGGGGTTACAGAAATAATCCATTGAGGAAACTCAGTCATTTCTTATATTTTATTAATTTTGATCGCTTCTTTAAAAAATTATCACAAGCTTAGTGGTTTAAAAGATAATGAATTCAGTTATGTCAGAATTCTATAGATCAAAATGTCCAGGTAGAGCATGGTACAGCTGGGTAATGTCTTCCGTTTAGAGTTTTACAAACCTGAAATGAAATTCTGGAAGGGCTTCTTTCCCTTCTGGAGGTCTAAGTGGTGAATCCCATTCTTAGCTCTTTTGAGTAAAAGTATAGTCACAACCTGAAAGTAGAGAGTTATTTTATTTGGTGGGATTATCTCCCAGGCTAGGAGACAGAATCTCAGTAGCTCTGAGAAAACTGCTCCAAGGAGGCAGGAGAGGAAGTCAGGCTGTATACAATTTTGCAACAAAGGGAGCAGACAGTGTGAACATCAAAAGATCAAGTTGAAGAATTTAGCATTCTATGTATGGGAATATGCAAGCCTCTGGGCTCACTGAATTCATTCTTTTCATATGAACCTCAGCTATCTGGGGCCAATCCTTTCTTTGTTCACCTTTCTCTTTGCATTCCTCCAACTCTTGCCTAAAGAATTCCATGGACAGAGAAGCCTGGTGGGCTGCTGTCCATGGGGTCGCACAGGGTTGGACACGACTGAAGCGACTTAGCATGCATGCATGCTTTGGAGAAGGAAATGGCAACCCACTCCAGTATTCTTGTCTGGAGAATCTCAGGGACAGAGAAGCCTCGTGGGCTGCCGTCTATGGGTTTGCACAGTGTCAGGCACGACTGAAGAGACTTAGCAGCAGCAGAGCCAGCACCAGCTTCCCAGCAATAACTTTGGGAGCTGGCAGCATACTCTGGATTTAAGTTTTGTAGCCTTCAATCATATTTGGAGGCCAGAAATCACTGATGGCTGTGGCATTTCTTGTTTATTGATATGGCAAGAGATATTTTCATTTTGCAGTTCATTCAAGTGGTTGGCAGAATTCAATTTTTGGAGATTGTAGGCCTGTGTTCCCTGTGTTCTTGTTGGCTGTTATGAAGGGTCCTTCTCGGCTTCTAGATGCTGCCTCCACTCTTTGACTAATGCCTACTCCCCGTTCTCCTTCTTCAAAACTAGCAATGGTAAGTCAAGATTTTCTCAAATTCCAGGTCTCTATGGCTTTTCCTTCTGCTTAATCTCTCTTCTTTCTCCCTCTTTGCCATATATTTCTCACTATACTTCTTTTAAAGGCTTATGTGATTGGATCCTCCCAAATAATTCAGAATAGTCAAGTTCTTCCTAAGGTCACTTAGCAACCTTAATGCCATCTGCAAAGGATCTCTAAAGAAGTACCTAGTTTAGTGTTTGATTGGATAACCTGGATGGGAATGTGGGAGAAGGAGAATCATTATCAGTCTGCCTATCAAATCTTTCAGATGACCCTATTAGGGGAAGCACACTGACTGAAACCGCCCACCCTGGTCAGGCACCATAGTGACCATTTGCATGAATTGTTTTATGACAGGAGGTCCTGGTAAGGAACACAGAACAGAAGAGCCACCACCAACCAGAAGAGCTCTGGAAAGATCAAAAGGAGACATCACATGTCCGACCACCTCCCAGAATCCTTCTTAATGGCATCCATCTTGGCTGAACAAGCCATGCTCCACCAGGAAGGACTCTGAATCAGAATGATTGGCTAAAGACAACCTGGAAACTAATCCCATCACCATAAAACCAGAGACTGCAAGCCGTGTGACAGAGCTGTTCTCCTGGGTTCCCTTATCCTATTGCTCTTCATCCGGGTGCCCTTTCCCAGTAAAATCTCTTGCTTTGTCAGCACATGTGTCTCTTCAGACAATTCATTTCTGAGTGTTAGACAACAGCCCAGTCTCAGGCCCTGGAAGAGATCATTGCCCCAAGCATTGACACCTGATACAAAAAGCAGCACATGTATACAGTGATTATCAGCTTAAGACTTTTCATCGATTACTTGATAATAAAACTTCAGCTAATAATTATCTATGTTTTATCCTTTCCAACAACATTTAACTTGAATCTAATTGTGGAAAACAAACAGAAATATGAAGAGCATTCTGGCAGACATCTGGCTTGGACTCTTTACAATTTAGTGTCATGGAAGAAAATGAAAATGGCTTGGTACTCATCTCAATTAAAGGAAACTAAACAGACAAATGTTGATTAGAATATCCATCTCTCTGTTCTATTACAATATATTAGGTATCAGTGGAACACATTGTCCCTTTGGTTTGTGGTTCTCTGGATAAAGAAACTCATTTTAGAGAAAAATACCCATATAAATGGGAAAAAGGAATATGGAATTATAGGCATGCCCTGCTCTTCAAAGGCTTGATTTATGCCATTTTATTTTTGTAAAAGATCTATATTGGTATCTCTTTTCACTAATGTAAAGAAATCTAAAGAGGATTTTACCTTTTATGAAAAAAAAAGTAATGCTCCTTTTCTTTATATCATTTTGATTTATGAAATTTCCATTGGAATTCTCTACTGTCAGAGAGCATGGGAAACCTGTGCTATTTTTTCAGTAAGAAAGAAGCAAATTTATGACCTCCATTTTCAGAAAACAGTATTAATTTGAGAAAAATGCCAAATATTATAGAATAAAATTATTTTGATTTTTATGTATTTATACACCCTCAAATACTGTTTTAAATATTATAATTTAAAACCCTAAATTAAGTCTCTTTTATATGTCATTAGTTTTTAAATTTTTAAATATCTCACTAATCTGTTAGATTGACATCTATAATTTTCTAAGAGAATACAAACCAATCTTCAAAGAAAGATACCCTATTTATTGTATATTTGTTAATTTTCCTTGACTATATTTCCACAACTGCATCATAAGTATTTCCTACATCTTGAATATATCCTATCTATCACATATATTTTCATGTCAAAAACTGTTGAGGAGGTCACGATATTCTCTTATTTTATTTTGAGTTTTTGACTTAGTCATTTACAGCCTGTCTCTATGACTATTAAGTTCTTCCTTTGATATATTTAAAATGAACATGAAAATCAGAGAAAATCATTACAAATAAGTCTGTACTTTGAAAATGTCTTTTTCATAGTTTTAAATCCCCCGTCAACTTAAGGTATAGCTTTAAGTGTGCATAACTTAAAACTTATATGATGTAGAATTTAGTAAAGAATTAGGACAAGCTATATTTCTTGTTAATCCATTTCTACTATGCTGAAGAAGCAGAATTATTTCTAATGAAGTACTTGAAAAAAGTAAATTATATTAAATCCCCTAATATTCCAAAAATTTAACATATAATATTAAGCATTTTTTGGACAGTCACCGTGCTTTAAAAAATATTCACTGCATTTAATTTCCTATTCTTTTATAAGAATATATATCTAATTCAAATTCTGTCATTGTGTCTTTTTTAATCTATGATGGCATTTTCATAAATTAAGGAAGAGAATTTCACTGCACATTTAGGGAGGCATAGTGTGTTATTTAAAATCAGGCAATATTTGCAGAGTTAAGGTGAAAATTGTCATGGTGATGATGAAAATGGTAGGGATATCAGTTCTGTTGCTGTTGCTTCCATTGTTACTGCTACTACTACTAATTACAATAGTACTTTATTTCTACATTCACTTCTTAAATCTAAAATTGAACTTTGTATTAAAATCCCTGAATGGTAAAAATGAAACCATTACCAGAATAAAAGCAAAAGAGAGAAAAAGAAGAAGGATGGATAAAAGAGAAAAGAGGTCAAGGAGACGGAAGGAAGGTAGGTGTTAATATGAATGATAAACTGGGCTTAAGAAAACATTTATAATAACTATTTTCGCTTCATCTGCAGAATTCTATACTCATTAGTTCAAATAAACAAGGTTAAGAAGGCATTTTCTTATAAATTTTGAATCATTCTGTTAATATAACCTTAATTATTCAGTACAAGTTTTCAACCAGTGTATTTTAGATTGTTTCAAAATATTTTCTTTAATCATAAGCAGTAACTGATCATATTGGAGTGGGAGTTTGGAGACAAAAGTCAGTTGCTATTTGGCAATTTATATTAAGAAATTCAGAGCAAAATAAAGAAATTAAGAAATAAAGCTATGAAATGATTTTTTAAAATGTTGACAATAGGCCACATGCATGCATGCATGCTAAGTCATTTTAGTTATGTCTGACTCTTTGTGATCCTATGGATTGTAGCCTGCCACGCTCTTTTGTCCACGAGCCACGGTGAGGTTCAGAACACTATGAGGGAGAGGCTCATTATAGCGCAAATACTGAGTGGGGTCTGTTCACAAACTCTGCTGATGTTAGGTATCTGTCATTATGGCCTTTTCACATGGGGGCTTGTATGTCTTTGTGGATCTGGGATGAGAAGGACTCGAGTCTGATACCTGGTGATATTTTCTCATTTTGTTAAGTCTTTCTTTATTTTTGGATTGTTTCCTGTGAAGCAGATGCTGCTTTTGCGTTTTCTTGACCTATCCATGTGTGAAATGTGCATCTAGGAGATGGGTGTGTACCAAGTCATTTTATGAGTCAAGCTGTTTCAAAAGCCAGTACACCCCTTGAGTGTGTTGTGTGGTCTTTTGAGAAGAAGACGAAATCATCTGTTAGAATCTGTGGGCTGGCAGACATAGAATTGGTTCTGGCCCAAGACCAGGGACTATCTTGCACTGATGTTACTGTGTGTAAACTGAAGGAATTGATTCCAAAAACTATTACCATCAGTGAAGGCTCATGTTCAGGAGACATGGGAAGTTCAACATGAACAGGGCTCTGAAGAGTGTTTCCGAGACAGGCTGGAACCTGGGACCCTTGGCTGCAGTGCTTGTACTTGGCTCACTGAGCAGCAAAATATAAAGAAATTATAAGAGACTAAAAATACTGTATGCATGTCCAGTTGGGGCAACTTATGAACAACAATATATAAAAAGACTGGAAACTCAACTGCCAATTCTGAAGAGGTGGGAGCAAAAGCAGGGGTCAGAAACAATAGCAGCATACTGTAAACATGCACCCTGCACACAACACTACCAATGAGGTGAGCAAACCACCTAAGTACCTCTCCTGTCTGACTCCTGAACCAATCCCTCATCCCATATAAGGAACCTGCTCCCCCTCTCAGGGAGTGAGCAAGCAAGGGAATATACTGCTTATTCTCACTCTCTCCCGCTGTAGCAGGAGCCCCAGTAAAGCCTTGCATGAAAATTTTCCCTGGCCTCTTACCAATTTCTATTGCTTAAGGAGCCCAAGACCCTGGTCAATAACATTGCCAAAGCCTTCTGGTAGGCTTTGAAGGACTGGGCCTCAGTCACTTGCTCTGCATTCATTGATGCCCTCCCTGCTCAAGCAGCTGGAAGTCTGTTAGTAACACACACATTCCTGAGCCACCTTGTGTTTAATCTCCCATGTTGACACTTAGAGCAGCAGGCTCAGAAAAACCCCATTCCTTCTTTCTCACAGCTATAATAAAGGGAATTGACAGAGTTGGAATTCAAGTGAAACTGACCTAAGTTCCTCTTTTAATAATGGTAGTATGGCTGGTCAGATTCAGATCTCATCCAGCAAATGTGACACTGGTGAGTAGTGAATCTTCCACCATCTAAGATTCATGACCACAAGGAGACAATTCAAGGCTCTACTGAAATAGGAATGACATAAGGAAATTTGTGATTGGGCATGATTGACTATTGTCTGCCTCTTTCTTTAATAGCTGATTTTATTTCACCAGAATGTATATTAAGACAGAATTGAGCTGAATTAATTTCACCTTCAAGGCATTTATAAGTACATGGCTCAGCTGGTAAAGAATCTGCCTGCAGTGGAGAGACTTGGATTCGATCCCTGGGTTGGGAAGGTCCTCTGGCAAAGGGAAAGGCTACCCACTTCAATATTCTGGCCTGGAGAACTCCATGAACTAAGTCCATGAGGTCGCAAAGAGTCGGACATGACTGAATGACTTTCACTCACTTATGGCAACCTTGAGTTCATAACAAAAAAGGGGGTAAATAGAGACAGTGGATATATTGTATACTCTTCTTTCTAGTTTTGGAAGCAGGTGACTGGCATTGCACTCTAGGAAAATCTCATCCTCTGTTATTTGCACCTTAAACTTTTTGGGTATATTATCCAGCTCTGTGTGTTTGAAACCCTATGTACTTATATTTCTAGTTTTGGTAAATTTTATACAAAGATAATCTTCCCTTACTGATCAATACTTCAATCTAAACTGGCTTTAAAATCATAGCACCTTGCTAGTAGAGGACTTTTTAAAAATGGAAGTACGTTGAAAAAATGAATATAAACTTTCAAGCAGTTTTAAGACAAGTAATACACATTTGTGCATATGAGTGGAAGAAAGTCATTTGCATTAAATACTTGATTGGAACACCAAGCTTTGCATCTTTTCTTTAGAAGGAATGAGAACATTCCTAACCTGAGGAATGAAGGGTAGCAATGTGGGTTCTAGGTCAGATTATTTAATGATTAAATATGTCCCCTTGATCAAATAAATTAAACCTACATCTAATATTTTGGGGAATTGATTTTTTTGTTTCTTTTTATTCCTTAACATTCTGTGGTTTTAATTCTTGATAGGGTCGATATAGTGAGCCATCTTAACAATAAGCCCTCTATCAATTCTGAAGTCTTGCTTGTAATTCAGATAATATATTCATCACTAGTTTGATAAATGTGCTAAATAAATAAATAAAATTTCCAAAGTTAAAAATCAATGTAATGTGCATACATAACCCTTGGCTCTCTCATATTATAGGGACATGGGGAATGACCTATTTATACTTTCTGGCATTCTTATTCTATAAATATCAGGTCAATTCTAAAACACAAAAGGTTGAATTATTATTTAAATCATTCGCATTGTCCCAGACTATCAACAGGTAAATTTAAACAAAAAAGTCCTTGCCAAGCATAAGAATTACTCACATGTCTATTTAAACTATTCCAAATAATTGTTTGAGCCATGTGTCGGCTTTGAAAAATGGTATCTATTTGAAAAAGAAATTCTCACTTTTTTTTTTTACACAAAAGTACTTAGAAGCCATTAGTCAGATAAAAACTGAATGACTGGCATCACTGCTTTATTGAAAATGTTTTACTAATGTTATTATCTGCTAATTTACTAATGCTATTATCTGCTAATTAGACAAAAGCTAAAATTGTGTTTTATTTAGTTTTGTTAATTTGTGTTTTATTAATGAATTGTGTTTTATTAATATTCTCTAACAGTATTGACTCACCCTATTCTAAAAATAGGGTGGTTTTTTTCTAAAACCATCATTTTTTCTACTCTTTATTGTCTTCAATGTAGTTTTAATTTTTTTCTCCTTCACTTCAACATCTCTGACTATTTTACCACAGTGTCCCTTTCTGTTCCTCTACCTCTGCCTGCCCTGTCAAGGTGAAACCTCCCACTTCTCTGTTTTTACTCTTGGGTCTTCTTGGCAGTGGAGAAGGAAATGGCAACCCACTCCAGTATTCTTGCCTGTGGATAGAGGAACCTGGTGGGCTGCTGTCCATAGGGTCACACAGAGTCAGATACGACTGAAGCAACTTAGCAGCAGCAGCAGCAGCAGCAGCAGCTTCTTGGCAGATGTCATCTGTTCCTGTAACTGTAATTATACCTCGATATCCAATCTTCATCCCAAATTTCATTGCCAAATAAATTTCTTATTTACTTAAATGTTCTATGGAGAGATTTCAAACTGAAATCTAAACTTATTTTTCGCTCACTGAAGCATTTTCTTCAGTTTAGAATTTCAATTATACCTGTAAAGTGACCAATGCACTCAGTCCTGTGCTGGGCAAACTGGTCACAAATTAGATTCTCTTATTCCTCACTGCTACTTCCTACTGAAAGTGAAAAAGTACAAGTCAAAGTCATTCGGTTGTGTCTGACTCTTTGTGACCCCATGGACTATACACTACATGCAGTTCTCCAGGCCAGAACATTTGAGTGGGCATCCTTTCCCTTCTCCAGGGGAAGATCCCAGCCAACGGGTCAAACCCAGGTCTCCCACATTGCAGGTGGATTCTTTATCAACTGAGCCATAGGGGAAGCTCCATCATCAAATTCTATCTAGTCTGAATCACTAGAGCTTTATAATCTCTCAGTCCTTATTTATTGTCTTCCTATGCCCTGGGTCTTTCCAATTTACAATCTTGTTGTGCTCAGCAGATTTCTACAATTGTTCTTGGTAACTATCTTTTCTCAGTTATTTTTCATATAGCCACCAGAATTATTAATACCTGCCTTACAATCATGCTTATTACCTCCAAGTTAATGTCATTAATGTAGCAAACAGCGATATTCATATTCTGCACTCAGCTCACCTCTTTAACATAAACTCTTTACCTTGCCACTCACGGAATCACCCCATGCCACTGAACTTCTCACAAACTTATTCAGTACTTCATGAATCTGAAAGTACCCCTGTAAAGCCTGAAAGTGAAGTCGCTCAGTCGTGTCCAACTCTTTGCGACCCCATGGACTGTAGCCTACCAAGTTCCTCTGTCCATGGAATTTTCCAGACAATAGTACTGGAGTGGATTGCCATTTCCTTCTCCAGCGGATCTTCCCCACCCAGGGATTGAACCCAGGTCTCCCGCAGTGTAGACAGACGCTTTACCGTCTGAGCCACCAGGGAAGTCCTGTAAAGCCTAACTCAGCTCAAATATCTCCTTTCAGATAATACATTTTTGACTCCACCAGGAACACTAAGGATGTGTTGGGAAAATGGTATCTATCTCTTCTCGCTATTGCTAAGTCGCTTCACTCATGTCCTACTCTTTGCGACACCGGAGACGGCAGCCCACAGGCTCCGCCATCCCTGGGATTCTCCAGGAAAGAACCCTGGAGTGAGTTGCCACTTCCTTCTTCAATGCATGAAAGTGAATAGTGAAAGTGAAGTCGCTCAGTCGTGCCCCATGGACTGCAGCCTACCAGGCTCCTCTGTCCATGGGATTTTCTAGGCAAGAGTACTGGAGTGGGTTGCCATTGCCTTCTCCATATCTCTTCTTCAGTTCAGTTCAGTTCAGTTGCTCAGTTGTGTCCGTCTCTTTCCGACCACATGAATTGCAGCACACCAGGCCTCCCTGTCCATCACTAACTCCCGGAGTTCACTCAGACTCACATCCATCGAGTCTGTGATGCCATCCAGCCATCTCATCCTCTGTCGTCCCCTTCTCCTCCTGCCCCCAATCCCTCCCAGCATCAGAGTCTTTTCCAATGAGTCAACTCTTCACGTGAGGTGGCCAAAGTACTGGAGTTTCAGCTTTAGCATCATTCCTTCCAAAGAAATCCCAGGGCTGATCTCCTTCAGAATGGACTGGTTGGATCTCCTTGCAGTCCAAGGGACTCTCAAGAGTCTTCTCCAACACCACAGTTCAAAGGCATCAATTCTTCGGTGTTCAGCTTTCTTCACAGTCCAACTCTCACATCCATACATGACCACTGAAAAAACCATAGCCTTAACTAGATGGACCTTTGTTGGCAAAGTAATGTCTCTGCTTTTCAATATATCTCTTCTTAGGAAGCCACAAATATAGACTGAAGACAAGATGAGAGTCAAGATTTAGACTTCTATGAGGATTTCTGTACTACAATCTTTTTCTCAGCTAGTTTCATGTCAGCTTCTACTGTTGACTGGAAATGGAAATGAATTCAAGTGTGGGCAGACCTTTCATCTGCAGGTAAACATATGAAATGGTTTCATCAGTGATTGCTTAGAATGCTTGGAAATGGAGGCTTTGTTACTCTGTTTTGTCTGGTACCATGCATCACTGTACCCCACTGAGCTTGAAAGGATCATATAAACTGAACTTGTCTTAACAATTAATGTGGCTATTATCTATGTGAATTATCTATATTCCTAACTTAAAAAATAATTCACCTTGAAAGTATATTTCCCTTCTTGAAATGATCAAAGAACATTAAAATATTGGTTCGATTCATATTTATAATGAATTAGTTTATATAATTTTCTTACTGATTAATATTAATTAGCTAGTTAAGTTTATTGAGTTCTGTTAAATCAATTCAAGGCACAGTACAGGTGAATTGAAATTGTAATATTACTACTGTAATGGTCAATTAGGTTCTGTTTGAATTATTCATAACCTAAATACAAATCCCTTATTCTATAGCACATATCATGGGAAAAATCAGGTTTTCAAATACATATTTAGTCAGTACAAAGTATTAGCTGGTTATTGAGAACTCTGCTATAGGAGTCACAAATGAAATTACCATGACAAATATGCTTAATGGTTATTCTGCAGATGTTCCATTATAAAACCCTACTCATGCTATTAATCTTCTGAAGCCTATTACTATTCCTACAGACAAGACCATCAACTATACTAATGCTGTTAATTGTCTAATTCCAGTAGTCTTGTAAATAGAGGTTAGGAGCAGCCTTAGGTAAAAGAGAAAACCTGACAATAGCCATAATAGATAGTTTTAAGTTGCAAAGTAAAGAAACTAAAAACTCTATAAAGACAACTTTCTGAATTTACACACTGAATTGTCATTAATGTGGGGCATCTCACTGTAAATCAGTTTTAAAATTGTACTTTACAACTCCTAAATTAACAAAAATTTAAAACTGTAATATTTTATTCCCCCAAAGATAATGAAATGACCAGTTTTATCTCTTATCAGCTAAATCAAATGACAGTTTTCCCCTCCTGAAGTCCATAACATCTTTAAAATATTGCATACATCTCTCTCTACAATCTCTATATGATTATATATATACAATGTAATATACATCTATAATTATATGTACATGAATGATGCATATATATATTAAAATAATTGCAGAGGGACCATGGAGGAAATTAGTAGAATCTAGGAGCTAAAATAGGTCTGTTTTCAAGTTGTTCTATACACAGAAGAAAAAAATAATATAAAAATATGAAAGAAAAACCTATTGGTCTAAGTATTAGCATACCTAACTTTTTTCTGAGAATTTTCTTCTATTGTTTCCATCTTTCACTTTTGACATCTCTAAACTCAACTTTAGGCTTTCAAAGGCTAACCTAGAGCCAAGCTGCTAAAGTGATATTTTTCTCCACCTGGCAATATAGAACAATGGATAGATTTGTGTCTTCTCAATTCCAATATGATATTTAAATATCATGTATAGTATGTGTATCACATACACAGTGACCCGAAGTATGTACTTGATAACTGAATGGAAGATATATTTCCTAAATTCCTGTGTATTTTATTAACCTTAACTCCATACAAAATAATTGTGATGTGGCCCTTGTCCTTTGCCTTCACCATTTCCTCCACAAGAACCCATATTTAAGCCATAGTTCTCTTTCTTTGTGTCTTCCCACTTATCATTTTTTTCAATTTTGAGTTTTTGATTTTTCTACCTGAAATTCTCTTCCCATGTATTGACCATCTAGAACCCTAGTAATCTTCCAGTTGCCTACCTAGACTTTTCTTCTTTTGGTAACCCTTTTATTCTCCCCAGTAGGCATTTTGCTTCTGTAGCACCCTTGAATTTCATTAGTCCATATTATACTGCACAGTATTTATTTCCTTGTTGGGTTTACTCACACTTTTATGTCAGAAGCTGAACAAAAATAGAGACCTTGACAGGCTATTTTTCATATCATTAATGTTTAGAACAATTCCTGGCACAGACTGGTCACCTAAGATATAGGTGCTAAATGAATTAATGGAAGAATGAATGAATAATACCATAGGAAACTAGAAAAAATAGTCTTTATGTTACTTATGCTCATTGGATTGAGTTGTATCAAAGATAAACATTTGATTTCAATTAATTGACTCAAAAAAGCATGAGATAATAAGAAAAATCAAGAAAACCTTCCAAATTACTTCTTAAAAATATCTGGATTCTTTAATATTGGACTATATTAAATATTTGAAGAATAGCAGAGCAGCCAATTTAGAAGAAAACAAAAACTTTTGCGACAACTTCTCCCAGATCCATTTACAAATCACACAAGCCTTCCTGAATTTAACTACATTAATAACTTATTTGTGAACAGATTATATCTCTTCTAATTTGCATCATTCATTTGAAAATTAATAGTGTAATTATGCATTGTAAAATATGTATCATTTTAGAATTTTTAAAAAAGCAGTAAAAACTCTAGAACTGCCTTGCAGAAACATAGACCTTTTATCCGATTTCATTTTTGGGTTGCTGGTCTTCACTGAGTATATGACCATTCAATGCTGATAGAAAATGATACCAAATGATCTCATAAAAGTTTAAATTGCTTCCATGGCATTGGCAACTTAATGTTAAAAATCCTTTAAAAACATTGGTAATACACATATTTCCTAAAAAATGTAATCCAAGGGAAATTTGGCCTTTTAGTCTTTATTCTATTTATCGACTGTGGCCACATTCTCATAAAAATGTCAACAGAAGCCTCTGAAAACACTGGCTTTAAATGATTAAAAAATTTATAATGTATGCAGGCTACCTCAGCATGTATTTCTTTACCACATTTTTCTCTAAAACAAATAAACCTTAAATGACCTTATCTGCAATCCTGTGCACCTGTTTCAATTTTAATGCTTAAAAACAAGATCTTTAATAATTTATATCAATAAACAAAGTTTAACTCTTTCTTGAACTTTTATCTCAGAATTATTGTCTCCATTCAAGCATACAAAACCCTCCTGTCTTGCAGGTAGAATTTAATGCATCATCAAACCGAAGAAAAAACTAAGAACAGTTTGAAGAAAACATAAGGCAAAAAAAAAAAAAAAAAGACCA
Source organism: Ovis canadensis (assembly GCF_042477335.2). Lineage (NCBI taxonomy): Eukaryota > Metazoa > Chordata > Mammalia > Artiodactyla > Bovidae > Ovis > Ovis canadensis. The sequence goes on from NC_091254.1 coordinate 59,635,429, forward strand.
AAGATTTTCATGTGCACTTAAATAAAATTCACACATAAAATTATTCTTACCCCTTGAGAGGTGTATACATACAATACATAGCAAAAAGTTCTCATGAAATATTAAAGGGTTCAGTGGACCCATTTCAGAGGCAATTTTCAAGGCCAGACACTAACAAAGAGGCGCTTCCTTTTCAAATACAAAACAAAAGGTCAGCAAATGTATAGAGGCAAATGGCTCTTGCTTTGCTGCCCCACGGAGGCAAAACATCTAAATTATGACTTTCTGGATCTTAAAACTCTTTAACTACTTTTTATTGGAAATACTTTGGTGCAGAACTTAGATCCATTAAATACAGAAAGTTGAATGATAAAAGAAATCCAAGTGTAAATGGCTCTGAAGCAAGTCAGTGTGTTATACACTTGGGAGGCAATGGAGCCTTCCCTTGGGGACTGGACAATAAATAGACTAGCAATGAAGGAAGAACGGGGTAGGTGGACTTTTTTTTCTCCACATAGTGATAGTATTTGCTTGCAAATGTAACCAAAATAAAAATAAATAAATTAATAAGGATAAGCAGTTTTTTTCTGATGTTTTGTCATGTGTAAACCATATGAAATTGTAGGATGGTATTTATTTATGAGGTCCATGTTCAAAGCACAAAAATAGGGTGTGAGCCAATGATAGCAAGGAACTTGAGTCCAAGTTTGAGGTCTGCATTCATTCCCTCTTAATTGGGATACAGCATTTATCTCACCAGTCCTTGACTCAAACTAGGTATTTTCAGAAGCATAATGCCTGTAACCTGCTGATTGGTAGAACTAAAACTGCCTTTTCAGGTGATATCTTAAATCTTTTTTATTTAATTCTTTAAATTCTACTCTTTTCTTTTTATTTCTACTTTCTTTACTTTTCTAGCTCAGGCTTCTGTTAGATTTTCACTCTTCTGTTTCCCACAGTATGATTGCCCTGACTCTAGGATAGATGGAATTCCTGTTTTGATCTAGGACCATTTGCACACTGAGGTGAGAGAAGTGAGTGGAAGCAAGTATCAGTGGTCTAGATTTGGGAGGGGGTAGGAGGGTTAACATGGTCTGTGGCAACACTGTTTATTATCTATACAGAATTGAACAACAATAAAATCAAGGAAAAGTTGGTCTGTTTTTTCACCTTGACCTGGTAGCTTTAAACAACATCAGTAATGAAATACTTCTCCTCCAGAATAAACTTAGATTGATCTAAGTTCTAAACAATTGCCTGCTGTGTTCTACCCAGACACTGCCTGAGATCAGCTTTTATTCAATCATTTCTGATTTTGTAGAAGAGGAAATATCCTGCTGCAAAGATAGGGATGTTTTATAATAATAGTACAGTGTGAAAGGAATTCATCAGCTATAAAATGCAGGAAAAGAGATTACTTTGTATTTAAATTAAGTCAAATAAATCTCATTTGCTATTTTTAAATAACATAATTTATTGTAGCATACAAATGTGATTTATTTTTTCTATCACTTATTATTCATGAAAATGAAACCAAAGCAAGAGAAATGGTAATGAGATGTTTATACAGGTTTGCATATGCTGCTGCTACTGTTGCTTAGTTGCTCAGTAGTGTCCAACTCATTGTGACTCCATGGATTGTAGCTTGCCAGGTTACTCTGTCCATGGGGATTCTCTAGGCAAGAATACGGGAGTCGGTGGCCATGTTCTTCTCCAAGGGATCTTCCCAACCCAGAGATCAAATCTAGGTCTTCTGCATTGTAGATTCTCTACCATTTGAGCACAAAAAGAGGGTGTATATAGAGTAGTGTTTATACATAGAACATATTAAAAAAGCAGAGACATTACTTTGCCCATGAAAGTCCATGTAGTCAAAGATACAGTTTTTCCAGCAGTAATGGATGGATGTGAGAGCTGGACAATAAAAAAGGCTGAGCACTGAAGAACTGATGCTTTCAAGCTATGGTGCTGGAGAAGACACTTGAGAATCCATTGGACAACAAGAAGTTCAAACCAGTCAATCTTAAAATAAATCAAACCTGAATATTCATTAGAAGGACTGATGCTGAAACTGAAGCTTCAAATCTTTGGCCATAAGTTGCAAAGAGCCAACTTATCAGAAAAGACCCTGGTGCTGGGAAAGATTGAAGGCATGAGGAGAAGGGGACCACAGAGGACAAGGCATCAGAGGCATCACTGACTCAGTGAACTTAAGTCTGAGCAAACTCCAGGAATTAGTGAAGGACAGGGAGCCTGCATGTTGCAGACCATTGTGTTGCATGTACTCTATGAGAGTCAGACACGACTGAATGACTGAACAACAACTCAGGAGTTAATCTCTAGATAGAAATAAATGTTTACCCATATGCTTTTGAACCATGGTGTTGGAGAAGACTCTTGAGAGTCCCTTGGACTGCAAGGAGATCCAACCAGTCCATCCTAAAGGAAATCAGTCTGGAATATTCATTGGAAGGACTGATGTTGAAGCTGAAACTCCAATACTTGGGCCACCTGATGCTAAGAACTGACTCATTGGAAAAGACCCTGACACTGGGAAAGATTGAAGGCGGGAGGAGAAGGGTTGACAGAGGCTGAGATGGTTGGATGGCATCACCGACTCAATGGGCATGAGTTTGAGTAAACTCCGGGAGTAGGTGATGGTCAGGGAAGCCTGGTGTGCTGTTGTCCATGGGGTTGCAAAGAGTCAGACATGACTGAGTGACTGAACTGACTGATAGCTACTTATACATTTTGTATCTAATCCTAAATCCAACCCTACATAATTTAAATTCAAATTTCATTTGTAATTATGCATTCATATGTACTTGTTAATAGAAAGTTGAAGTGTGTTTCTAATTTCAAGAATAAGAAGAAAATTCTTGAAGATGTAATTGAATTTATCATTGCTGGGGGTTATTTAGTAGTTTCTCCTGGCCAGAGCTCTTGAAAATTCCAAGAGATAGGCTAGCATTAAAGAATAAAGAATCCTATATATTATTCCAAATTTACTGGAACATCTTATATGCAATGAGATGCCATGAATATTTTTCATGGCATCTCATGGGCCTGCTGTTATTATAATTATGTTTTTGGAAAGGGAACCAAAATCTACTTAGAAAGCAACTGTGTAAATGCATCTGTGCTACTTGTTGTATTGAGGAGAAAATAATCATCTATGTAAACTCAAGAATTCCTAGAGGTACACAAAAGTATTATTTTAACAGCTGAGTTTTCAAGCAATGTCTTAGAACTATGTGTTAAATTATAGTTTTTAAAATGAAAATTGTAGCACACCACTTTTCCTAGAACAAAAATATTTTAAATAATGGTATCATGTTGGATAGATTTTAAGTAGGAGTCACAGATTATTGTTCCTACAGGGGACTAGAAGTTAAGCTGGTATTAAGTGCACAGAAATACTGTTCACTTATACAAATTAATAAGCTGTTTCTCATTTTTCTTGCCAATTGTGTTTTCTTAATCTTTTTTTTTTTTCATTTTGAAAGTGACATGAGGCCAGATAAAGAATTCACTATTCTAGGAAATAGTAACAGCACTAATGTGATAATAAATGATAACTGACATATAGGATCATTTACAGAAATCCGAAAGGTAGTTAGAAGTTTGAGAAACTAGTCAGACATAATCTAAGTAGGGCAGCAGCTACTCAGCTCTGATAGCTGCCATGAAGAAATCAGACTCAGCATTTTTATAGATAATTTTTATATTAAAAAAGATAAATGAGAATTATTACATTACTTTTATCTGCAGCATATACCATATGGAATGAAATATGCCCAGTGGTTAATGATCTGCATTATGAACATTTGATTCAAATTTTCACATTGTCAGCTGGGTGGGACATTGCTGCAGAATGGAAACGTGGGGTGAAAACATTGTGCTGGCTAGGAAGTACCTGGAAATAGTGATGCAAAAAGACAAAGTAAAATAAAGATGAAAAGGAAAGAGTCAGGCATAATGGTGAGTATTACCAGAAACAAATAAATTTCAATCTTTTTGATTCTGTATTTATGGAATAGGAACTAACTTAAATCTAGACCCATTTCATTTTTAATAGGTCCCTATTTCTAACACTTCTATAAGCTCTAGTGCATTAGCTAATTGAATGTAACTATTTAAAATGGAATATTATGTTTTGACACCTACTGTGTTTTCTGGAAGGTTTTATCAGAAATGTAAGGCAATGTCCATATCTTCTATCAGTATATTAGTGATACAAATGTACTTTCTCACATGCCCATTTGAACCAAAATAAAATTAGACACATTGTTATTGAAATTAGACTTAAACTTATCAGGAAAGTATCATATATATGTAAGTGATTCTCATGTTACCTCATAGACTGTAAACTCTGAAATATACCTTGTTTTTTTCCCACCTATTTTTTGTCAAACTTTGTTAGAACATTGACCAAAGCTAATCAATTTGTGAATATGCTTGTCCATAGAGAATAGAAAAAATGTAAAGGATAAACTTCTTGAAAATTTAAAATATCCTGAAAGTATGTAATTTAAAAAAAGGAACTAAAAGAAAAAAACAAAAATAACTTTGTTCTATAATGCATTAAATAGTTCTCCTAAAAATAAGACCTCTTGCAATAGTTTTTCTTTTATTCTTGAAGGTAATATCAATGAGTATATTAAAGAAACTTTATTGGCAAATGAAAAAAAATATCCTCTCAGGAACCTCAGATTTTACATTGTAAAGAATTTTAAACACCTTAAATTTTGTATGAACAGATCGGTGAAGACAATTAAAATTTTAAATGGAGTGAGTTAATCATGAATTATAGATCATGTGTCATGGTGAGGAATAATTTAGAGTGGAAGAGTCAGGAAATATGAAATTCATAGTTACTTGAGACAGCGGTCGGCCCTGGAAGTGGAGCCTGACTTTCTCTGTTTCACTCACATTCCTTCCCAACAGTCATGGATGTATATTGTATCCAATGTGAAGATGCTGCAAAACCATTTTATGCTTTGAAAACACTGAATTATATGGATGCTGCATATCTAATTATTTATATACCATTAAAATCATTTCAAGCTTTTTTAATGCACAAATCACTTCCATGTAATAAATCATTTCATTCTCTTTACGAACATTATACAGAGCATAAAAAATAAATACAGCATATGTAAATAAATAATATATTTTCCTGGATACTTTTTGGTAATAGAAAACTTAGCAAATGATTGCCTCTTTAATCCTCTTTCCAAGTATTTGTTTATGCTTTTTTAAAAATGTAAAGTTGAAAATTATTCTTTCTATTACTACTGTTTAAGAGCTCTAGTAAACTTGTTTCCAGTAACTTCAGTCCTATTAATGCATTTAGAAAAAATTGAGATTTGTACAGAATTTGGAAATTATTCATAGCATATGAATAGCCTCTGAGAAGACCAAAAACTTAAAACATTGCCATATACTGAAATGTTAGACTGATATTTAATATTAGTTGAGCATCTACTACCATCTGGTGGAAATATATGGTATTACACAATTGAGACTTCTGATACTATATTAAAGTTTCAACACATAAGCACATTTTAAATGGATTATTTGATTCGATTATCTTGGAAAAGGTAACGTTTCCACTGCAAATATGTTTTTTCCCAATTTTTCACATTCCTGTGAATGAAGCAAACATACTTAAAACTTCCTTTTGTTTTAACATATTTGAAATACACTTTCTTTGCATTCACATTGCCCCAGTACTAAGTCATATATGGAGAAGGAAATGGCAACTCACTCCAGTGTTCTTGCCTGGAGAATTCCAGGGACCGAGGAGCCTGGTGGGCTGCTGTCTATGGAGTCACACAGAGTCGGACACTACTGAAGTTAGCAGTAGCAGTCGCAGTAAGTCATTTCATACACATTGAATTTTTAAAATGTTGTATACTTTGATAAGTTATCTATTAAAAACAAAAGCTTAAACTTGAAGATTTTTGATTTCATTTATTTTCATTGTAATTTGCTATTTTTCAGTCTCTAAATTGTGTCTGACTCTTTAAGACCCCATGGACTGCAGCATGCCAGGCTCTCCTTCCTCCACTACCTCCCAGACATTCAAATTCATGTTCACTGAATTGGTGATGTCATCCAACTATAGTATTCTCTATAACTCTCTTCTCCTCAAGCCTTCAATCTTCCCCAGCATCACAG